>NC_048926.1:27131706-27158815 GCF_011077185.1 Oxyura jamaicensis | reverse complement strand
GGGGGAGGGGAGGAGAAAAAGGGAGGGAGGGAGAGAAGGAAGAAAGGAAGGAAGGAAGGAAGGAAAGCTCAAGATAATCTGCCAGCACAAGAGGACTTCTGTGCAATATTTTGTCACCACAAGGGTCTTTGCTTTCTTAGCAATGCATTCAAACCTATTCATTGATGAGCAGGTATGCAGCCTATTCTTGTTTAAAAGCTGGGAGTATGACAAACCTTCTCTCAATCTAAAATCAGCAAGACTGTACAAGACTGTAGAAAAACTGTATACTGTAGAAGACATTTTCCTTTTTCTTTTTTTTCTTTTTTTTTTTTTTGTGAATGGAAAATATTTATTGAATATTTATTGAGCTGTTTGTCTTAATTCTGACATTTAATTTCCAACCTTTTTATTTTTGTTTTGATAGACCTCCTTGATCTCTGTCTACCCCACATCTTTAAAACACCCATGTAAATTTCTCTGGGTATGCATGAGAGCAGAATGGGATTCCTTGTTTGAGAACACAGTCATGGCAAGTGGCTGGCTGAATGAGAGCAAGTGGGGCTGGATTTTGCAAGCTTGTGCAGCTAGCTGGAGACAGGCAAATAAACACATTTTTACATGTAATTATCATGGCACAGCTTTGGAGCTAAGATGATGGCTGCACCTTGTCTTTTATACCCACGGAGATGAGAACCTAGACAGAAATAAGGGAGGAGGTTGTAGGCATCAAACTTTCTTACATTATAATGTAGCCCAAAAAACATAGACATATTGGAAACCAATGGATTTCTATCAAAGTGATCAGTTTGCAGCTCGCAAACTCTGTGTAGTCTGTAAGCAGGAAGTGCAGCTCCCACGCTTCATGATCAGTGACTAACTGTGTCTATCCCAAATCCCCAGTAAACTGCAATACCATAGAGACTGAAGAGCCCAGAAACACCAGGGCATCTTGTGATGCAGCTTCATATGAGCTTTGCCATGTCTCTCAGCAGAGCAGCCTTTTGCATATCTCAGGTGCTCCGTTTCCCTCTCTTCAGAAGTACAGAAGTGTGTGATACATGTCTTTCTACTCTCAGTCCCTGAAGAGGGTGGTATACCACTTGTAGTATGAGGTGCTGTTCATGGCTGGCCTAAAGGTTAGAGCGCAGGGCCAGGAATACTGTCACTCTGTGACATAACGTGAGCTTTGACTTTCTTATATAAATCCAGCAATCCATACTCCCTGCAGAAAAGCAAGGGATGGAGTCTCTATGCCTGCCAAATTGCGCTGCTACTTGAGAGCACCAGCCCAGACTTGAGTCTAGCCTCCAGCTGCAGCCAACATCTGAGACAAGGGAAAATGTCAACCTTCCCAGACAGAATATAGTAGCTGTAGAATCCACTAGGGTAAAAATGCCTTGTTTTCACATTGCAGGCCTCTATCCAAAGCTGTAGCACATTACATCAATTTTCAGTTGAGTTTGGTTAAATCTCTTCAATGCATTATATATTTCAGATGCTTTCATTTGAAACACCAACGAGTAATATAATTAATAAGAAGTAACATAGTTAATAAGAAATATTTATACAAGTAAATTTTAGCAAATACGCGTAACTGTTATTTATGCGTGTCACATTTAGTTTACCTCAAGATAAGAAAACATTTTCCCTGCTTCCAATAGTCCATAATCCATAAATAAATGCCCATGTGCAGTGATAATGATAGTTTTAAGACTGCAAAACCAGTGCCCGTTGATCTATAGGACTGGGAAAGTAAAATTTTTCCTGTTTTCCAGTAGGGAACTATTCACACAATTGCATTTTTCCTATTTAAATTTTCAGTCCTTAACCTCAGTGTCCAACAAATATTTCTGTAGAAGCATGGTAATGGAACCCTAAGACACAGCTATAACTAACTGGATGAATAATCACAAAAAATAATTCATGAGATGAATGTTGCCCTTTTATCTCAATTCTATCAGAATTATTTTAGCAGATGTCAGCATTTTAAATGCTGAGCATGTCTTGTGAAATAATTGTTGAACTTCAAGACATTTATGATCAGCTGCAGTGATGATGTGCTGTAGATTGGAACCTAGAAAGCAGATTATTACAGGCATGCTCAGTTTACAGATGTAGCTGTGTTAGTTTTCGGTGCCCTAGGGAAAAATATTCTAAGATATTGAAACCAGCTGCTTCTCCTGTTAGTGCACCGGATGCTTATCTTCTTGCTCTATATATCAAAATATCAGTGTCAAAATATGCCATTACTGCATGAACTGCAGACACTTTGATCTAAAGATAAGATAAGATGGTTCAGTCTGTATTAAGTAGCTGCTGCCTTTAGTGTATTTAAAAATACAATAAAGTAGAATATTTTGATTATTTTTCTGTAAGCATACGACAAGCATGAAATAAAGCAAATTAAGGAAAGCGATAGGACAGTCAACAAATCAACAAATTATCTTGAAATACCAAATGCATTTTTAGAAATTATTTTGATTTAAATATTTTTACATTTGTAAAAATCTCAGTCTCAAGGATTTATATATATATACATATATACATATATAATTCTGTGGAAACAAAATTCGAAGTGTCATTACAACCTTCGAACTGTAAATTCTGAGTGCCAGCTCACTGTAAATGTTGCTTTGAACCTGTGAAACCTTTGAGATAATTACCAAAAAGTAAGGTGCAAGATTCTGGAAATATAGAGAACTTTTGAAATGCATCTCTGAAATGACAATGGATCCTCTAAAAATGGGTTTGTAATTTGAGCAAAGGGAGGAGTGGAAAAAGCATGAAAATGAAAGAGGAAGGTGGCAGCTAGACTTACATGCAAAGGAAGTAGTGTACATCATTTATTTGAGAATTAAAGAAGTATTTCACACACCTGTATGTTTTGTGGCAGAGGTGGCTCACAATAATTAGAGATATTTGTGATTCTTTTCTGAGAACAACTACAAAACTGCTGCTCCAAATGCACTTGTTTGACAAAATGCATGAACCCATTTATCACAAATTGAACTCCCAGATGCCCTCAATACCATCTCCAGTCAGCAAAAGTGATTGCCAACCTCCCCTGGGCCAAAAGAAAGGCCCATTAGAAGCATTGCTCTCCTACCCATCTGCTGAAACTGTTACTGGGGCAGCTAATTATATGTTTCACTCTTTCACTTCCAGAACCAAATACATCTCTCAGTGTCTAGATCATTGATTACGTTAGCTGGAAATATTTGCTGTAATCATAGACAGTGAACTTCGCCTCGAAAATAGAGGCAATAAGCTTTCCACTTTATCTTTTCTACTTTGTTAAACTGTTCAGAACAGGAGAGAAAACAGGGACAGCAAATGTACTTCAGGTAAAATGTCTAACTATAACTTACAATAAATTGTGCCGTCTTCATAGAATTGTACCTACGTTTCATTTTCATGCCATGCCATTGATGCAGTGTCTGAACATGTCAAGTGCGATGTTAGCACTTTTTAATCTCTTCGGTACATATTGCCGTGTTTCTTGACATAACAGAGAAAGATGATAATCACGCTGTGCATTGAAATAGGAAAATACTTTTCTGTACTTTTCTGGACTGTGAAATTGTTAGTCTCAAGTTAAAATGGATTTAATGGGGAGCAGTGGCTGGGCCGAAAAAAAAAAATGCAGTGCTGGCCTGCACTGAGATTCAGCAAGCAGCAAGCACTCGTCTCAATATCAGAAGTAAATCAATACTCTTGAAGGATGCTGGAACCATCTGGCACAAAGGTACCTGGATACACATATCCCATCAAAAGGGAGTTGCACAAAAATCCTGGAGAGGATCACAGAATCACAGAATCACAGAATAGTCTAGGTTGGAAGAGACCTCCAAGATCACCGAGTCCAACCTCTGACCTAACGCTAACAGATCTTCCACTAAACATATCCCTAAGCTCTACATCTAAACGTCTTTTAAAGACCTCCAGGGATGGTGACTCAACCACTTCCCTGGGCAGCCTATTCCAGTGACTAACAACCCGTTCAGTAAAGTTCTTCCTAATATCCAACCTAAACCTCCCGTGGTGCAACTTTAGCCCATTCCCCCTCGTCCTGTCACCAGGCACGTGGGAGAACAGCCCAACCCCCACCTCGCTATAGCCTCCTTTCAGGTACCTGTAGAGTGCAATAAGGTCACCCCTGAGCCTCCTCTTCTCCAGGCTAAACAGTCCCAGCTCCCTCAGCCACTCCTCGTAAGACTTGTTCTCCAGATCCTTCACCAGTTTTGTAGCCCTTCTCTGGACTCGCTCAAGCACCTCCATGTCCTTCTTGTAGCGAGGGGCCCAAAACTGAACGCAGTACTCGAGGTGTGGCCTCACCAGAGCCGAGTACAGGGGGACAATCACTTCCCCGGACCTGCTGGCCACGCTGTTTCTTATGCAAGCCAGGATGCTGCTGGCCTTCTTGGCCGCCTGAGCACACTGCTGGCTCATATTCAGCCAACTATCAACCAATACTCCCAGGTCCTTTTCTGCCAGGCAGCTTTCTAACCACACATCTCCCAGCCTGTAGCTCTGCTTGGGGTTGTTGTGCCCCAGGTGCAGGACCTGGCACTTGGCCTTGTTGAACTTCATACCGTTGGCCTCAGCCCATCGGTCCAGCCTATCCAGATCCTCCTGCAGAGCCTTCCTACCCTTGAGCAGATCGACACACGCACCTAACTTGGTGTCTGCAAACTTGCTGAGGGCGCACTCAATCCCCTCATCCAGATCATCAATGAAGATGTTAAAGAGGACTGGCCCCAGTACCAAGCCCTGGGGGACTCCATTAGTGACCGGCCTCCAACTGGATTTGACTCCATTCACCACAACTCTCTGGGCCCGGCCATCCAGCCAGCTCTTAACCCAACGAAGTGTACGCCAGTCCAAGCCATGAGCAGCCAGTTTCCTGAGGAAAACGCTGTGGGGAACGGTGTCAAACGCCTTACTGAAGTCAAGGTAGACCACATCCACAGCCTTTCCCTCATCCACTAAGCGTGTCACCTTGTCATAGAAGGAGATCAGGTTCGTCAAGCAGGACCTGCCCTTCATAAACCCAAACTAGGCCTGATCGCCTGCTTGCCCTGCAACTGCCACATGATGACACCCAAGATAATCTGCTCCATGAGCTTCCCTGGCACTGATGTTAAACTAACAGGCCTATAGTTTCCCGGGTCTACCCTCCGGCCCTTCTTGTAGATGGGCGTCACGTTTGCATCTGCCAGTCAACTGGGACCTCCCCCGATAGCCAGGACTGCCGATAAAAGATGGAAAGCGGCTTGGCCAGCTCCTCCGCCAGTTCTCTCAGTACCCTTGGGTGGATCCCATCCGGCCCCATCGACTTACCTACATCCAAATGCTGTAGCAGGTCGCCAACAATTTCCTCGTGGATTGTGGGGGCCACATTCTGCTCCTCATCCCCTTCCACCAGCTCAGGGTACTAGGCGTCCAGAGAACAACTGGTTTTGCTGTTCAAGACTGAGGCAAAGAAGGAGTTAAGCACCTCAGCTTTTTTGTCATCTCTGGTTACTAAGTTTCCCCCCGCAACCAGTAAAGGGTGGAGATTCTCCTTAGTCCTCCTTTTGGTATTGGTGTATTTATAAGAACATTTTTTGTTGTCTGTAACAGCAGTAGCCAGATTGAGCTCCAGATGAACTTTGGCCTTTCTGATTTTGTCCCTGCACTGCCTCGCAGCATCCATGTAGTCCCCCTGAGTGGCCCGCCCTCTTTTCCAAAGATTATAAACCCTCTTTTTTCTCCTAAGCTCGAGCCACAACTCTCTGTTCAGCCAGGCCGGTCTTCTTCTGTGCCGGCTCATCTTTGGGCACGTGGGGACAGACCACTCCTGAGCCATTAAGATTTTTTTTTTGAAGAGCACCCAGCCTTCCTGGGCTCCCCTGTCTTTCAGAACCGCCTCCCAAGGGACTCTGCCAACCAGTGTCTTGAACAGCTCAAAGTCAGCCCTTCGGAAGTCCAAGACAGCGGTTTTACTGATCCCCTCCCTGACTTCGCCGAGTATTGAGAACTCTACCATTTTGTGGTCACTCTGCCCAAGACAGCCCCCGACCACCACGTCTCCCACCAGTCCTTCTCTGTTAGTGAACAGAAGGTCTAGTGGGGCACCTCCCCTGGTAGGCTCGCCAACCAGCTATGTCAGGAATTTATCTTCCACGCTCTCCAGAAACCTCCTGGACTGCTTTCTCTGGGCTGTGTTGTGTTTCCAGGATATGTCTGGGAAGTTAAAGTCCCCCACAAGAACAAATGTTGACGATTTCGCAACTTCCGCCAGCTGCCTGTAGAACTCCTCATCCATCCCCTCATCCTGGTTGGATGGCCTATCTTTGGCTAAAATAGATCAATAAGATCTAATAGATCACTGGTTACTGAAGCTGGCAAGACAACTTTTTAAAGGATGGAAAGAGTTCTCCAGATGGTCCAGACAGATTTGTGTTGAATTCTTGTCTGCTATTCTGCCTCTCTACTATTCTCTTGTTTCAGCTTGTTACAGCACGCATACCCTTTCTGCCCCAAACTTTTCTAAACAGATATAACTCATTTTGTTTCATCCAATAAAATATTGCATGCTGATCAAAGTAATTTCATTAGTCAATGTTCTGCTAATTGTTTTGGAAAGATGTTTAAAAGAAGGCAAGCTATTTTTGTATATATTTCACTAGGATGTCATTCTAACCCATCCCATGTTCTGCATAATGATAAGGTCAATTAACTTTTATCCCAAATATACTTCTGGTATGACAGCCAGTTTTTAGTATTGATCATGAGCTAGTTACTGAAGTATACCATATCAGATAATTATAATTACAGGGCTATTTCCAATTTTTTCCCTTCCTCGTTTAGTCGTATATTGCTGCAACAGACAGCAGCAATAGGGAGCTCACTGCTATGCACAAAGAAAGTGTTCCAGAAATGTAGTAATTTCTGTAGCATGTGTCATCAGCAGTAAACTGGGGATATGAAAAGTGTGCTGGGGAAGCTTTTCTAGGGAATTATAACAGCCACAAATGAGCAAGGAAGAGTAGCAGTAAAGCTACATCACTGACAATCAGCTGTTGGATATAACTTAAACTATTAACAGGCACTTTTGCTGTTATTGTACATGTTAACCTTCATGACCTTCATGACAGCCTTTTATCAGCAAGGATATAGCTGGCTGGCACAGCTGACTGTACATCAAGATTATTTGGAGAAATTATTTTGGAGAAATAAATTTCTCAGCTCTTTTCATATCATTTATCACTATACTGTCCTTGGACAAAGAAATGTAAGCGGTGGGGTGTAACATGAGTTTTCTGATCTTTTTTCTTTGAGTTCTTCTTTATTAAGAGCAATTTCAGCTTATGGAAAACATCCAAGTGGAGACAACATGGAACCAGAAATTCTCTGAAGTCATTATCATTGGAAAAGGTCGTAAACCAGAATAATACATTCAGACAAGCCTCCTCTCTTTCTCAGAAAAATATTCTTTTTAGATTCATAAAGCTGTTATTTTCTTTTTATTGCCACTCCCACAGTTTTGTTGATGGTTTGGCTTTGCATCGTCTGATGGAATTTTAAGCAAACTAATGGAAAAGGGCAAGAGACTAAATAATTTTTTTTTTTTCCCTAGGAAGAAAACTTTATGTACCCCTTTCCCTAGACTCTACTATTTCAAGTTAAACTTAAACTTAAATATTATATGTGATGCTCCTGAAATTCTTCCACACAAAACTAGAGAAGATCCTGAGGATTGCTTGTAAATGCTTTTTCTGCATTGTGTCAGAAGTGGCTGAAGCAATTTAGTTACAGTGTACAAGCACCAGAACCTTTATGGTGTTGGAAAGTTGCTTTTTGTGAGCTGGGTGGCCAAAAACGTGCTAAAGTTGGCCTCACTTCGCTTAGGGATGACGAACATAGGAGAACCATAATTTGTTTGAAATGCTTGTGTAGACTCCCGTTGGATTTTCAGACGTCACTTCTGACATCCTTAGATCTGAAATTCTTAGTTGCAGAAAAAAACCTGCTCACAATAAGCTAATGAAAAACTAGTTGAATCCAATGGGAAGAGAATTGCTACATAGCTCCAAAGATAAGTGTAGGGAAAAGTGAAGGGAAAACTTCTTCACTATGCAGTTGATCAGAGATGTAGTTAATCACACAGGCATATTTTCTTTGCTTATCTGCTGGTATATGTGTGTGTTATCAGCCGTGAAATTGATTACAGCACTGGAAACAACCACTTTCAGAACAGGCTTTGTATTCTTGCTCTCTCCACAGGAATTTTGAAAATACTTCTTACCTGACCACTGGCAGGATATTTTTAATACTTTGCTGGCACATCAATAACAATATACCTAAAAAGAGTTTCAGAATCTTACACCAAATTTTGCCCTTCACTATACTAATGTTAATACAGAGAAAAGCTACTGCATTTCTACTTGTGTAACCAAAAGCAGAGTTTTGCCTTAAGCAACATGAGTGCAAATGGCAAGGTATTAAAAACACAGATGTAGAGAGAGACGTCCATGTGTGGAAATGGTTTATATTAAGAGTCAGTTGCTGAAGCATATGAGAGTTTTAGCCATGCAAGTACCATTTGGCCCAATATTTTTCTTTGTGAGTAGTAATTTTAAAGAAATCTATCATAAAGATAATTTGTTCTGCCTACATATAAGCGCTTCAGATCACTCCCCCTCTGCTTGCACCCTTTTAGATTTTTCCAGACTGATGCTGGACCAGACCTGAAATCCTGGTTGTCCATATACACAGTTGGGGTTGACAGTGCAGCCCTTATCTTTTCACATCATCAGGGAATCATTTCTCGTGAATCAGAATATTGTCACTTGTGACAAATGGCTGCATAGAACGCATAAACCTTTTATTTTCCCTGCACATTAAAGGCCCGCTAAATTCTCTGCACAAAATATAATTTTTCATTGGAAACATTTCATGTTTCATTGTAATACCTTCAGAAATTTCTGAGGAGAAAGGTTAAGTAAAATACAAATTCAGGTCTCTTCATGTTGAATAAAGGTGATAGAAAGTATTAAGCAAAACGATTCCCCTTTTTGTTTGCCTCCTGGGTACCCTTGGAATCTGCCTTCAGTGTCGCTAATAACAGACTTAACCATAGGTGAGTAATACTCCAATAATAAAGTGATACTCTAATAATAGATGAATAATATATATATATATATATATATTTGGTTACTTTTCTAAATTTTGCAATTAATTTAATGTTAGATTTTTCAGGCTGAAGTTCTTTTCATATCACTTAAACATTAAGAAAATAATACAATTACTTTCAAGATACCTTGTGCTGTTTCCCCAGTCACAGGACCCTATATTGTTTCCAGTGACTTGGCCTTGCTTAAGTCTCTGCATAGGTATAAGTCTCTAGATGATTTGTGTGTCTGGAGATTGAATCACTGCTAATGTGTTTTGCACTGAAAAATCCTATTGTGCCTGTGGAGTAGGTGGATCTCCTGTTTTTGTTTACTGCCAGACTGAGTTTGGGTGGCCTCTGGGGAGCGTGTGTTTGTGTGAGTGGACATGTGAAATCAGCAGAGGTCTGGGCACATGCCAGACAACTTCATCTTGGCTTGCTGCTAGTACTCCCTACCCTAGGAAAACAATAATACATTTGTCTGAAAATTGTACACACAGTAGAGAATATTATTTTATTCATAATAACACAAAATAAATCCAGAGGCTCTTTGATGTTGAAGACGGAGAGGAGGCAGGTCTAGAAGGCAAAAGTAATTCTTCTTTTTGAGTCTTGTTGGCTATACATGATTTTATCTTAGCTGAACAGCCTAGAAACGGCAGGAAGCACCTCCAGATCCTGCTCTGTGTCCTTACCATGAGAGTTCAGGCTACTACCAAGCATTATGGACTATGTGGCAAGTGGCTTTCTGCTCCTCCAGATCCTGGCCACATCACACAGGCAGGTGGGACACATGGAGGAGGCTGGCCAGGGAGACACTTCTGGGACTTACCCACAGTGAAGGAGAACATGTACCTGAGTACGTTTTAGTGCTCAGTGCACAGATTTTCCCTGAGCAAGCTAGCTGAATGGCCCTAAACTGGATCAAAAAAAGTTTCAGCAGGTAAGCAGAGTAGCTGGCTGGTGAACTTAGCTTCAAAGTCACTTGATCTTGCAGGGTAGATGTTATCACCTCAAGATTTATACTTGTTTAAAAATAGCACTGGTGCTGAGCAAATGAAAACTCCACTGACCTACAACATTCAAAGGAGGCACAGTTACTTTTGCTTGCCACTTTCCACTGTTGTTTGTTTGTTTATAACTTCTGTCCTTTTTCAATAATCTGAACAAGTAGCCAGAAGTCACTCACTCCTAATCAAGGAAGACGCTGTAGTCTGTGCGTCCCAGATATCTGCACTGGTGTAGGCTCTGTATATGTGTAATAATTTATTACCATAAATGGCTCCATCTACTAGCATATGCATAATTGCTTATAACTTAGCAGATTCAATAAAGCTGCTGTTATTTCTTGCAAATGTCTTTTTGAGGGTGTCTCTTAGTATGGCGCCAGAAGTGAAATAAATTTCACTGCTTAGCTTCTTTGCTGTGACTGACTGAATGACTTCAGGCATGGCTGTGAGCAATACTTCATCCTCAGATGCAATGCATACACATGGTTTGTTTGTGAAAAACAGATTTTCCAGAGGTGCATTGAAAGCTATACAAAATAGATAAAGGAAGGAAAGTAATCAGGATGCCACACTGATTATAAAACATGAGGCAGAGGATAGATTTTTTTTCCTATAAAGTCTTGAATACTTTCAAAAAGATACCTGAGAGAAATGTAATGTTTCTTATTACATCAACCAGCAATAAAATTAAAATCAGAACAAAGAACAGTATGTGAAAGTTTGGCATACATACAGATGAACTTCTCAGATACTGGAAAGTGCTAAGAATCAGTAACAACGAAGCTACCAAGCTTATGTTGTCATGGCATCAGAGCTGGACTGTGTTATTGATCACCAAACAGGCAAAAAAGCCTAGGACAGAAACAGCTGAAATAACAGATGATTCACACAAGGTCAAGTACAGACATAAACATAAAATGAAACAAACCAAATCAGGTTTTGTGCACAGAGGGGTAAGCAATATAGATTTTACGGGAAAGCTTTTAACAGTTGCGACAGTCACTTTTTTCATGATCTCGCCTCTGGAAAAGAAATCACAAAGCAAAAATATACATGTAACGATAGAACAATTCCCCTCAATTTTACAGCATGCAGATGGCAAGAGTAAGATCTTCTTTGGTGGGCTTGCCTTCACTAATACCTGTTAAGTAAATCCTTGGGAAGCAAAGATTAAATATTATGTACATGTGCGATGGCAGCCATGACCATGGCAAGTAGCTCAGACTGTGGAGTAGCAACTTTACAAGAAACAGCAGGATTAAGTTACAAGAGATATCTTCCCTGTAGACTGGCACAATGCTGTGGGCAAAACTTGTTCAATAGTACTCAGAGGGAAGTGTTTTGGGGTGACATGCACTGACAGGTCCAACCAAAATTAGGTCTCACAGACAGCACCTTCAGAGCACAGCTGGGAAGCACAGGGAGCCCCTCCCCTACTTTTTGGAGGCACGGAATGGACTGAAAAGCTTTGAACAACGTAATGTAACAATAACATTATGCTGTGTATGATTCCAGCTTAATGCATTTCATGTAGGAAGATACTTCCTTTGTACAGAGATGCTTTTTGAGACAATTCATACCTGCTTGAAGACCAGCACTTAGAAATCAGCTGAGTTGAAAGCAATGCAATCACCATCAATGAGCTGCAATTCCCTTCAAGAATAAATAAATAAATAAATATTTATAAAGTACAACACAAATTGACAACCATGTGGAGATGCAGAATCTTAAATAAAGTTATACAGCTAACGGAATGGATGAGCAATATGGTAGCTATTAAAACCAGACAAACCATACATGTGTATTGTTCAAATCTAAAATAAAATCACATGATGTGGAAGAGAAATAGAATTGCCCTGTAATTAAACTGATAATTGAATGTGTTCAGTTTCATATAGGAAAATAGATGTATACTAGTTCTGTAAATCAAGTACATATACTTCTGCGTTTGTGTAGTTCATACTCATGTTAACTATTTCTTGACACAAAAACTATTTAGAAATGTTCATAAATTTGCAGGTTAAGGAAAGTTGCAAACTCTTTCCTGAATGCATCTGCTATGCAGATTTAAAGCAAAATATATATATTGTGCATTTCTACAGTGTGCACAATTTTTGAAGGAAAAAAAAATTGTACAAGAAGAAGAAAAGAAAGTTGCCGTGACAGCCCTTCCTATATAGTGAAGGAGGGAGGGTGCTCTGTTGTGTGTGATCCCAAGCACAAGGTTCAGGATCAGAGACATGGATCTAACTCCATGCTTTTACTCACAGCATGGTTGAAGAGAAATCACCAAAGGCAAGGCAAGGAAGTTCCTTCATGGTTCCTGAGCCAGCAGGGTGAATCAGAGACCCACAAAAAAAGCCTCAGCTCAGCATCTGGAAAGAGTGAGGCATCTCAGGAAGCTGAGCCACAATGACACATACACACAGGAGGTCCTCACAGAGCGGTCGCCAGCTTCCAGTGTAGAGCATAGCTGCATCTACACTTCTGCTCCTCTCTGGAGCATGGCAATTTCATTACTTGGGATTCAAAGTCCTTGGCTGCCATACTGAGTCGACTCCTCATCTTTAAAACACAGCCACCAAAACTACTGCCAGCTAGGTTTTGGTAGCCTACTAGTTTGTTCAGATACTGCTGTGCAGCCTGTGAAGAGGCCCATCTCCCACACTCTGGTGCACAGAAGCATCAGAAAGCAGCTTTAAACTCTACTGGAGAAATATACAGCCTGTATAGCTGCTGCATAGCCAGAAAAAAAAAAAAAAACAAACAAAACAAAAAAAAAAAAAAAAAAAGATCTAGTGCACGTTGGCATCTAGAGCATGGGTATTTTAAGATGAATATGTTGGTATGCAATTACTCAAGCCAAGACAACCTTTGCAGCTGTTGAAGTGTGGATTTTCTGGATTATTTTCTTGTATTTAAGTACTTGTAAGTATAATTTTGGATGTTCAAGTGACCTCTCTACTCCTTCCCATTAGCCCCTCCAGCTATATCCACACTCTCTCTCAGCAATCAGGCAAGGGAACCACCCAGAGCCCAGTGGGATTTCCAACCCAGGCTCTACACCCATATCAAAGCTGGTGAGACTCAAACATTTCTCCTGGTTCCCACCCTGAAATACTTCCACATTTAGATGATGCTGTAGTACAGGAGCTTTCCTTCCAAAATGTTCTCCCTAGCGTGCTTTTCTAGGAAATTTTACTGTGAGGAGAAACCCCTACCCCATCTGCTGTGAGATGACAATGACATTTTAATACCACATTTAGAGACATGATGCAGGCTACAAAGTCAGGCTACAGAGTCATGCAACTTTATTACTTGTTTAATTTGAAAACAACCTAGAAAAAAAAAAATTAATTCTACTCACTTGTGGCTTCCCCATCTGGAGAGCATTGAACTAGTCTCTATGAGAGCTGTCACAAGCATATTGGGTGGATCAGATCCCTGTTTATGTCAGTGGGACGTGCGCACTATCACTCATTGATTCTATGGGAGTTTTTAGTACAATAATCAAGGAGGGACTATGCCTTTCCACTTACTGACATCGTCATATAAATTAAGATCTCCCAGTGTTTTGAATTTATAAACTGATTAAAAACAAAACCTACATGTGCTGCTCAGTTATACCATTTATTTGAGGGCTCACGAGCTTTACTGGTTCTAGGTGCAAGCCCTAGAAAAAGCAGCAGCTATTTCTATGTGCATTTCAAGCACAGTTATGAAGCCGAACAACTGGTATAAGTGCGAAAAGAGGTGTAATTTCATGTGGCTAATGGAGAGAGCCCTGCAAGGACAGCATGTGCCACTTAGCATGGCTGAGGCCATCATGGTCTCAGGGGAGACCCTGCTGCTGCATAGTGCTGTGCTTCAGGACACTCCCAGTGCTGTGTGACTGGCTGCACCATGATGCACACTGCATCATGGAAATCTAAATGTGCCTCCTCTCAGTTGATTTTGGCTACCTCCCAGATACAGATTTGCATCCCAACTGGACATCTAGACAAATAAAACTTGTGGAGAAGAAATAATCTCACTGATATTTTTATTAACGAGATTAATTACGTTCAGAAAATGTCCTTGCTCTTTTTTTTTTTTTTTTTTTTTTTTTTTTCCCACTACTGTAAAGGAAATCTAGATTATTTGCTTGATGTGCAATTTATTTTTATACAACAAAGACATCTCACCCTTAATACACGAGCTTTCGTGGCAGGAGAGCAGTCATACCACAGGGAGGAGAATCTTGAGTTTGCCAAAAGTATCTCTGTGTGCGTGTACTCCACCCAACAGCCAAATTGTTAGCACTAGCCTGCAGAGTAAAAGATCATTCTCAAAATTTCCCTCACCCTGATTTGGAGTGGGGATTGATCTCAACTCTCCCACACCCCAGGAGAGCAGATCCACTGCCAATCTGCTGGATAATTGCACTCCCTCTCTCCCAGTAGAAGCTATTCTGCCTTGTATGAATAATTAACTAGTCATTGCAGCAGAAGTTTGGATGTGGCTTGCCCACATCCCTGATGAGCAGGCTAACCAGCAGGCTGGAGAATCACTGGCTTACATTTCTCATTCTTCTTTCTGTCCCAATGAATGCTTTATTATTTATACAAAGGGATTTATATAGCTTAAAGAGAAAAAAAAGGCTAATTTGGGAATGGGAGACCTGAATCCAAGACCTTCCTCTAAATCAAGCCAAAAGGAAATTGGCAAGCTGGCGTCTCTGTTGTCAGATAATCTCTTGCTCTGGTTACCAATGAGTTAAGTCTGGCTGTGCAGACAAGAGAGCACAAGGGAAGGCTTTCACCTCTACATACCGTAGTAATGAAGCCTCACCGTCAAATTCCAAAAGAGGAGCTAGAGAGTTGAGAACCCACCTTGAGATCAAAGCCTTCCCAGGGTGCATGGAGGAAGCAAGAGTGCTGGAAAGTGGATCCCAAAGGGAGTATAAGCCTCAGTGCTACGTCTCCATTATCTGTCCCCTTGTTCCTCTTAGTTAATCATAGGGGTTCCAGGAAATTATACCTGAGCCTTTAGATGCTGTTGTCAAGTTTAGTATCTAATGTAAGCTTGAACTTGTCAGCTGAATGGATGTTCTTTGGTTGCATCCATATTGCCTAGGCTTTTGGGTTTCCTACAGGTGTGCCATGTAGGTATGCCCTGTGTGCAGCAGTGGCATGCCAGCACACACTGGGTGCTTCTGCCTCTTGGGGACCTTTTACCAAGGGAGTCAGAGAACATAGGCAAAAGTCATGCCACACTGCACACTGGCATGTAAGTGCATATGGGCAGTTAGGACACTGGGCTCTCATGCAAAATCAGGATTATCCTGAACCATGTGGCAGGCAGAAACACCAGTCCAATACATGGTCACACCCTTCACAGTTATCCTGATGTGATGTTTTAACAAAGAAATGTCCTCCAGAGCCTTCACTGTGCCTTGTGAGAATTCAAGGAGAAAAAAAAAATGGTTCTGATATTCTTATCTGTTTTAAAGAAATCTGCCCTTTGCTGCCCAGAAATAAGGGAAGTTCCCATTGAAACAAAGTCGTTAAATGGAAAAAGACAAAGCAGTGATTTTAAAATAAAAATGTGTTCCTATTCCATCCCATTAGTGTTTGTGCCAGCAAAAATAGGGGGACAGGCCTACACCTGCTTCTACCAGGTGAGTACGTGTCCCGCCAGATACCTCACAACACACTGCAGTACCTGTCTGACCCAGGAACGTTACTGTGATGTGTGACTGTAGAGCAGTCTGTGACTGGCAGTAGGTCAGGACGTGCAGATTCATCTGATGTGGGAAATCCAGCATTTGGTGTTAATGGCTCCTGCAAGAGGTGAAATACATGTGAAAAAGTCAGCTCACAACAATTTGCTTAGGTGAACAGAATCCTTTGGCAAAGTCAGAGAAAGCCAGGGAGGGGGCTGTATTTGTTTGGTAAGGAGAAAAAAAAAAAAAAAAAAAAAAAAAAAAAAAAAAACACCAACCAACCAACCAAAAAAAAACAGGAGACAGAACAGCTTTCTAGTGTGAAGGTGCTGAAATAAAGCAGGTGGCTTGGAAATCTGTTCTGAATCTTTGTCAGTTACTTTTTATAGCATTGATTTGACCTGTTCTCTGAAGGAATTTTCTTTTTCAGAGTAGTGACCCTTCTCGTACATGCTGTGAGGTGTTTAGGCTGTAACTTCTGTCTTCCAGTAGAAGAAAGTGTTAAGGCTAACCTTGGAGAACCTTTGGTAATGAACACAGAGATAACACAGAACACAGAGATGTTGCATTAAGTCAGTTGAGTCTGAGCAAATAACTACCTACTGACCACTTCAGCACAAAGGCTGAACCTGAAGGTTATGCTGTACAACATTTGAACTAACACACAGCTGTGTGGGAGAGTGCCACTCCTTTGATCTTTTGAGACTGAAGATCTGAAGATCTCCAGTGTGGTGTTTTGGTTTTTGTTTGTTTGTGTGTGTCTGTGTGTATTGTGGTGTTGTTTCTGTATGTGTGCTTTTTATTTGGGGGGGGGGGGGGGGGTGGGGGGAGGGGGGAAGGGGGGGGTTGTTTTGTTTGTTATTTTGTTTTAATTGGAACTTTTTTCTCATCCTCGAGCTGTCTGCACCTCTGAAAGCTGCTCCCTCTTGTGGCTTAGTGAGATTTATGGCATAGGATATGAATTATGCTATGCTTGACCCTTTGCATAAAAGAGGGAGCAAGACAGGGGTTTATGAACTGGAAAAGGGACCAGTTCATAAACTTGATTTGTGTCTGATTATTTTCATTTTTGCAAGGTACTTTCATTCACCTTCCTCAGGGACAAGTGATAAATTAAAATTACTAAATAAACATTTACAAATTGTTCTGGGAAAAAAAAAATCATCCTCTTGAGTAATGATTCTCCTCTCTAGGAAACAAAAGGCAGTGCTCCATTTCTCATCAGTATAATAATAATACATGGCACTTACATATCTGCTTTCCTCTGTAGGAAATAACCTCATGATAGGTTACAAAGGAAGTCAATATCATAATGCCTCAGGCATGCAGAAGTGAAGGAGCTGCTCAACATCATAGTGGTTTCTTTTGATTGCTAATTTTGCTTGGTGTGTATATTCTAAGCACCTGGAAATCCTGTTTCCCAGAGGAGCTGCTGTCAATAACCTGAGGGTGAATTTCTATTCTGGCTATCATCTTTGATATATTATGTATCAAATACCAATATTATGCATTGATATCCTCAGATGCTGCCGGTTTTGGTGTAGTATGGTAGGTCTTTCTGAACTTTTACTTTTTTTGTTCATATACCTTTGTCCAACAGCAGAAAACTTAAAAGCAAAGAAGACCTTCAGTTATTATGCTACCTCAGATACTTGCAGGAATATTCTTTCAGGATGCTAGTACTAAGATGATTCTGCATTTCACACTTCCAGTGTCATGTTTTGTCTCTGCTAATACTTTCTGTCAAGATACTTCACAGAACAATATAGGAAATTAAATGGGATTCCTACTCTGCATCTTGCACATTCTTGTTTCTGCAGGACTCTGGCTGCTGGGCTGTAAGTGCAGGCAAAAAAGAAAAGGGGTATTTGGGACCTCCACCCCAAAACTGAGTGTGGGTAGTGAGGATTGTCCAGTTCTAATTGCCTCTCCACTGACCTTAGAGGATCTCTCCTCTCCTGTGAGTCTCACACCTGCACTGGATCAGTCCTCCCCAAACAGCCGTCTGCCCAGCTGGGGCTGCGGCTGCTTCAGGCGGTGAGTAACCCCTACCCCCGCCTGGCTGTGACCCTCACTCCCCATTAGCCTTGAGGGCTGCATTGGTCTTCTTAGGCTCTTCTCCCTCATACTCAGTGACCATGCCCTGGCCCTGTTCTCCCTTTATATTTGGGATTTGGCCCAGCACCCATTGACGTCAGCAGGAGCACTGAGCACACGCGAGGTCGGCCTCTTCCTCTCCTGCATGGCTACGGGTGGTTGCACTGGCCTGTGCTGTCCTCCATTTCCACATGCTCTCCGGGACCTGCTGATCCCTTTCCTCACTCATTATTATTTTTATTCTCCAGCCCCAAAGCCTTATTGCTTCACTCTTTCACTTTGACAACCTACAGTTGCCAGGCCTCTTGCTTTATCGCTCTCCAGTCTTTCCATCTGAATCACTCAGAGCCACATGCTCTGTCTCTGGCCAGGCCCTTTTCATCTCCTGTCAGCACCTTTCTTTTGTTTTTCACATCAAATTCTAGTCTCATGTCTCATTCAAAGCCTGTACTGTGTAGCTTCTCCCTGTGTTTCTTCCCGTTGCTTTTTAAACTCTCTGCACCTATGAGCCTCTCCAACTTGCCCATCTCACCATCCACAGCTCAGGTTTCCTGCCCATCCATACCTTCCATATGCCTTTTCCCTCCAGAACTTCCTCCAAACTTCCCTGTAAACATACAGGTCTTCAGCCACATCAGTGAACAGTTCTCTGCTCTCTTCTTCAGCCCCAGAAAGCTTTTTTATTTTTTTAAAGGAAGGTCTCAAAGATTGTGAGGTTCTAACAAAACAAATGTGTTTTATTATTATTATTATTATTTATTAACATTTCACATCCAAGTATCTCCTAGGATCTAAACAGAGGGCCTGATACTTGACTCTTGTAAGCATTTCATCTGGAAATAATTGTTCGCAGGACCTTCCCCACCCTCCCCAGGATTGTGAGGTCTGCAGGGTAGGGACAATATCTTTGATTTGCCTGCAACACGTAATGCACAATTTTGATAAAGAGCAAATGTGATGCATTATAGTATCTTAGTAATAGTGATGTCAGTGTGAATATGATTAATATCATTATCTCAAACAATTGCCATCTGTTTTAATAAAGAAATACCTTCCTGTCACTTAAGATTGATCACTCATCTTTTTGCCTCCCATTTTTTACATATTTTAACATTAAATTGTGAAAATCCATTGCAATCTTAACTGTACCAGATATTTATGCTGCCTAAAACTGTCTACCTGTTTCTGTTCATTGTGGTAGAGAAACAGTCATGAGCTGTAGGGTAAGGAAGTGGGAAGGAATGGTTCATAGAAGGATATGAGTTATTCTGAGTCATCTTTGGAACCTATCATTTTTCCACTCACTTAAAGAGCAAACAAACAAACAAGAAAAACTGGTTGATTTATGCTTTTTGTGCAGTGTGATGAGGGTTTCTTTTGTCATTTTGTGTAATATCACATGCTGAGTTATTTGCTGTCCTCAGATAACCTGAAGCAACACGATGCTCTTAGATATAGAACTGCAGATGATTTCATACCTACTGTGATGGGAATCCTGTAATGGCCACAAAAAGTTTTGAAACCTTTTTTTTTTTTTTTTTTTTTTTTTTTTTTCCTTGGTTACTGAGTTAAATGGATTAATTCAGCAGAGGTCTGATGTACTCTTTTAAAATGCTTTTTGCTTATTCTTTGTGTCCCCCTGACTTTGCCACAAAAATTGACATCTGATTGACATCTGAGTCTGTTGCACTTGCATGTTGACAGTGTGAAATGTGGAGCATATATAGAAGCATTCTGGGGATATTTATTTTCACAGTAGCATGTGCACATGAAAGAAGAGGCTTCAGAGCCTTCACCACCACCATGTTGTCCGTCAGCACACTCCTATCTGTTTTTCAGTTGACATGGTGACACGTTTCACGTACCTGTGCTGTCAGAGGCATTCTGATGGCAAGACTGCACTGCCCAGGGTGCCATGAGTCTGTTTTATAGCCCAGTAGATGACCTGTGATGTTGCTTGGGTGACTACATTAGATGCAATAATCCCTCTAGTCTGTAGTTTTCTAGACCCATCGACTCCCTTGCTCAATCATGGATAACAGCAGCAAGTATGCTGATATAGTGGTCTGCTCCCAGCTACTGTAGTGGTCATGTTTGCATGCAGAAAGGAGGATGTGGAAGATCCATAAAATTCTCATTACAAAATAATAATAATAATAATAATAATAATAAAAATTAAAAAAAGGCATCACTAGAGAAGATTTTTCATGAATGAGAGGGGAAATTTGCACTTGATCTTCCATGCTCTTGCCAGGGGGTTTCACTGCAGTCATTTGGAATTACCAGAAAAAGCTAATTCAGCTAGCTAAGACTGTCAGAAGATACAACATGAATGAGTTAAAGCAAAAGGTGCACAAGGCTTTTAGCTACTTGTACCCTGTCACTGTGTTAGAAACAAGCAAAAGCCATAAATAGAAAGATGCATTCCAGAAGTGTTTAGAAAACAGACAAACTGTCATTTGGAGTAATACAAGTTGATAGTTATTTTTGAAAACAGAAAATAAGATTGAACACACAAGTAATCTTTTGTTTGAAGCTACAACAACAAATACAGGAATTCCCATCCTTTTCTTAAACTGGCTAAGTATACTTTCTGACAATAGCTCATATTATATTTGGTTTTATAAACACTTGAAATAATTGTATACACAAAAATTTCAAATCCCAAGCATTGCTCATTAGTAGTATAATTATTACAGAAATGTTATTTTCATAGCTATTTTATTTTTTTCACCATGTGCATTTATATATGTAAGTAAAGGTTAGACTTCCCTTTGCTTTGATAGGAACTTTTCAGTATCTGCCCAGATCTCCCCCCTTGTGCAGGACTGGAGCGCTTCCACAGCTGCACTGATAAAACCAAATTTAGTATTTTCAACTGTTTTTTTGCCTGACCTGATTACACCTCCTGAGCTGGAAGCCTCCCTGGTTAGACAGCACAGCACCTTCCATTTGCAAAAGACCACACCGAAGGCCCACCCCTAATTTGTTGTCTCATTTAGCCTGAAGGGAAAGTCCTCCCAACTGGAGAGCAGGAGTAATGCTGTTTCTCTTCAGAGAAACAACTCAACGGTGCTGTGGCATATACTGTACACTTAATCTAAGACATATTTTGCTAAAAACCTCAAGTTATATTCAACATATGGCAGAGGATCATTATTTTAAGTCTTTAAGTCAAACCAGATATCCACTTGGAGGTGGATCTATCATGATCTGGCAACATTTTCTCTGAGTGCTCAATTTTAACAAGTGTAAAAAGGAATTAAAATTTAAGCTAAATGTGCTGATGTGCTGCAATGGTCTCACAAGGGCTTCTTGGTTGCCTTTCGTTAATGTCCTGCTACTAAAATGACAGGATTCTGGATTCTGGGATGGTTTCTAGTGGCATTTGCCTCCATCTCGTGACTCCGCTAAACTAACCCAGCCAGAAATGACATACAGACTCATAAAAATTCTGCTGTAAATACATTTATTCCCCCACCCCGCCACCCCCCACCCCAGAAAAACACCCTCTTTGGTATAAGCTGTCTTATCCCAAATGCCAGGTATTAAAAACATTTGGAAGTGAAGATCTACAAGGTCTTTGTATTCATTTCATGTTATGCAGGCTGAACAACATGCTGCCATTATGTTTTGGGCTTCAGTTTCACTTTGACTGAAATGGCATTACCACCCACCATCTGCAGTTAAGATGAGCTTCCTTGCCCCATAATGCTGCCTCTCTCCCACTCCTGTATCTGATTACTGTATAGGAGTTGGCTGGACAATGAAGATGATGCAGATAACTCAGATCTTCACTGTCCTGTCTGCAACACTGGCAGCAGGCTCTCAAGTACCCATTGTAAAAATAATAATAATGATAATAAATAATAATAATAATTTAAAAAAAAGATAAAATCATTTCTGAGACATCCTGCCCACCTTTTGAAAACACAAAACTGATTACGATAGCTAAGCTTTCATAACAGGACTTGGATTAAATAGATACAATCTAAAAGGATAACGGGGGGAGTTGAGGGGGGTTGTGGGTGGCAAATAAACAAACAGACCCAAGCATGTCAAGACAGGTGCTGTTAAAAAGGGACACCATAAACAGCCCTTATTTTGCCAGCATGTGGTACCTCTCAGACCCAAAAATAATTTCTGGGATAAACAGTACTGAAGTGAAAAAAAAGGACTGGAGAATGTGATACTGCGGGACAACCCCACTTTAGCGTGGGACAACCATACTTTAAAATTAGAGGCCCAAAATATGTCAATATATATTAGTACGAAGCGCATGGTATTCTAATGTGTGTTTGAATTTAGGCAGGATTTAATTATGGTAATTAAATGTGCATCTCATTGTAAATTTCAACTTGCTTAAAATCCAGGTGATCTAGCCTTAATTCATCTAACTCGACTTTCTTAAAATGCAAAATGTATTTACTTTCAGGGTATCTTAAGGAATAGAAACTGCAAAAGAGATTGACGGCATGAATTTCTCAGTAATATCTTGCAAGCTATTTCTCCTTCCAAGAAGGACCAACTTCTCTTTCTCTTTCCATTTTGAACAATTATTCAAAAACCAGTTTGAAAAATTAAGCTGCAAATGCTTCCAGTGCTTATATTGCAGTTTTTCTCTTTTTTTTTTCTTTTTTTTTTCTTTTTTTTTTTTTTAATTATTATTATTAGCAATGGTGACTTTACGCTTCCAAATATTTCTTTTTAAATGCTGGCTTAGTATTCAAGGTTAGCATATTTAAAAAATATTTAAAGAAATAAAGGAAAAAATATCAAATGTTCATAGTGGTTGCCTGATTTCTGGCAGCCACATTGAAAGCCTGTAGTAAACTCAGCATTATTTGTTTCTCACATGTATCATAAATGCCATCTAGCAGCTTGGGAAACAATACACGCAAAGAGACTTTTTTTTTTTTTTTTAAAAAAAAAAAAAAAAAGGGGGGGGGTTAAAATTCTGTTGTTTGATCTACAGGGTTTTTCTATCCAGTTTGCATCCAGTTTGGAAAAAAAGGAGCGGAAAAAGATGAATGACGCCTCTTTTGGGGAGTAATGTATCCATCACATTTTATGCTCTGTTTCCTGCATAAGAAGATGATTATTATTCCATCTTTCCTCTTCAGACACGTCTAAAATCTTAGTCATGTAACTTGCTGAGGGGTTATTAGTGGGGTGCATAGACTTTGTGTTGTGTTGCAGGTGTCTGTGTTTATTATGAAAAAATAATTACAAACCCCAAAATTGCAATCAGCACTTTGTCTGTCTCAGCTTTCAGCTTGGCCTCTGAGTAACCTGATTCTCCAAACCCCACAGCTGTCGTCTCCCCCAGTATGAGATCTCAGCTAGGGGCCAGGCTCTGCTCTCACTTTCCGCAATGCAATTTCTTCATGCCAACGGAGTTACTGGAAGTCTAGGATACACAAACATGTATTTTGGCACTGAGAATCTCTGTGCAGGGGTAGGAGGGAGGTATGTGTTTACTGACCAGCAGGGCTGCCTAGGTGCTACTACGCAGGGGATCTGCAACATGGAGCAGGCACTGGGGCACCTGATGCGCTCCAGCTGTGCCACTGTCGGCCTTTGACTGACATCAGTGCCATGATGTCTCCAAGTTTCAGTTTTCCCACAGGTAGGCAAAGAGCAGGCCATGGGGAAAAGGAAAAAGGTTCTGGTGGGTATCTCTTACAGACAGAAGTTCCTTGCATCTAGTTTTTATTTCAATCCCTGTTTGAAACAGTGTGCGGGTCAGAGGCAAGGGAGACAGGTCTGGCAGGACAGGAGGCTCAGCTACGTGACCAATTCTGCTGTGTGCAACCAGCAGCTGGCAGACAATGCTCCTAAAATAATGTTGCCATTTTGTTTTTGTTTTCAGAAACACTAGCTTAATTGTACACCGCCTGTATTTGATGCTAGCGGATCCTTTTCTTCCTATTAGTAATGCTGCCAGGATTTCCACTTGTGCAAACTACTTAAAATAAATTTGGATTTAGAAATGTTTTGCTTTTTGTTTTCCTCTGTCTTTCCAAAAGTAGAAATACTGTGTGCCCTCCACTTCATTATGTGGGATAGAGGGACAATAAACCAGTTTCAGGCATGTCACAGTGAGAGAACCAGGGCCAGGAAAAAAGGAGGAGAAACTCTGATTTCTCTGGATCCAAATGTACTTGGATCGGTTGGGTTATTTTCAAATTCTGAAAGTTATTTGAAGGCTATTTAAGAATGTGTATTTAAAAATCATCTATTTGTTCCTTTATGATGCATCCAAAAATAATAAAGGACAGAATACTCTTCAAAATATTATTTCCAAGCATCTTTTAACTTTGCAATATCAGCAATATCAAGTTTCATCCTCCCTATGTCCACTGTGTAACTTCTTGGTGACTTAATCGTAGTTTTAGATTTTGTATAAATTTTTTACAAGACACTCTTCAAAATGCATGCTAAAAATCATGTTTGTAAAAATCTTGTTTGTTTGTTTTTCTTTATAGTTACATTGCCTGAACTCTCATTAGTACATGCATATGATAGGAATAGCTCCAATAATGTACTTAGGATTTGTGCAAATGTAGTTTAGCTTCCCTGTTTGTGTTAAGGAGGTACTTTCCACAATTTTCAGCACAGAACATAACACTCTAAGAAGTGTTAAGCACCGAGGCAAAAACACTAGGAGAGATGCTGGGTTCAAGTGAACACAAATCTTTGACGTAAATACAAAAGTCTCTCGGAGCTCTGACAGTGACAGCAGAGTCTGCCAGCATTCCCTGTTACCGACACGCTCATCAATCAACATCGCGCTGTGCTCCGTGTCGCACAGCGCCAGGATAGTGCTTGACTGAAGAGCCTGTAACAGAACCTGGACGCTAGACAAAGTAAGCATAAAGTGAGATAAATTTAAACAAAATCAGAGAAGAGTAGCTAATTGCATCTGAGCTAAGTCTCTATTTGCCAGAATTCTAGGGAGGACACAGGGGGATTCTTGTAGTTTCCTGCAGCTTTATGATTTTTGTTCTAAATTTGTGTCTGCAGCAGTGATTCCCACACTGAGATTTACGGGTCACCGGGGAACTGTGAGGGCATGGTAAGTTGTATAAGGACATACTGTATTCTACAGTGTTTTATAGCAAAAAAATATTCAAGTAAAACTTTGACAACAAGAGAGCAGAATTGTCCCTTATCATTGGAGGTTTATAACAGTCTGTTGGCCAAAAATCTTTGGAAACCTTTATGATTTTCCATTGTTCGTTGTTTTGTTTTTTCTCAGCCCACTAATACTACAACTACAGCAACCTTTTGGAACATTTTGTTTTTCATTTTAGAAAGGTTTCCCATATGAAAAATGATTTCTTGCTCTAATAATTTGTAGGCTCTGTCTAATTTTGGCAATTCATTCCACAGTTCTTAAGCAACATATATCATATGTAGGCTGTTCTTAAGCAATGTGCATCATATGTGGGCTGAGACACTAAGAATAAAATTTGAGCTTAGTAGCATATTATGGATCTCTGAAGGAAAAAAAAAAAAAAAAAAAAAAAAAAGACAAATTCATAATCTTGGCTGTGCAGTAGCTGCAGTGCTTGCATGCTGGGTATAGAGAATAGAGAAAATTGTCTGCAGAATCTCCTGTGTACCTCCAGGCAGTCTTGGTCAAAAGCTGAACTCTGAACTTTGGATGGATGTATTGTAACTTTACAAAATTGGGACTTTTCTAAACAGAATATTTTCCTCCTTTGCCATTGTGTGTATGTGTGCATTTAAGCCTGTTGATTTTAGTTCTCTTAAGAATCTTTAGATTTTAAATTTTTTCAGTCCTGTAATCACTACAAGCCAGGTCTGAGGCTTCTGTAGCTGACCAACTAGAATAAGCAACAGCAGAAGAGAAAACCTTTCAAGGTCTGGGACTGACTGAACAACAGATAGATCTAGGGAAAGAGACATGTAGTGAAGGTATTGGGGCTTTTGCCTGTGGAATTTTTGTTTTTCAAAGAAAGTACCAAGGAAAAGAATCCTAACCTGTGCTTCCTTTGCCTCAAATCAAAAGGCTCCTCTTGTGAATCTGGTATATAAGGTGGCTCTTCACTAAGGAACAGTTTTGAAGTTCAATAGTAGAGGAATCTTGAGAGAATCTTCAGAGAAATAGACCCAAGGTGCAAAAAGACAATGCTCTCATGCCAAGGAGCACAAAAAGACAAAATGCAATACAAGTAGTACACGAGCATCGACATCACAGTTAAACAAGGAAGAAGACAGTTTGTAGAAAATGAAAAGAGAAAAGAAAGTTAATGCCAAACAAGGAACAATGCCACTGATGTGGCAGCTGGCTTATGAACAAAAGATGTTCATTGATTTTTAAATCCTCCTCTGAAATGTGCCTGCAAAGGAAACGCATGGGCTACAGTCAGAGTTCGGTGACTCCTCAAATGAATGAGGAGAGTTGTTCCTAAAAGCATTAAAAAAAGGTGGAAGCTACAATGCAAAATGAAGACTGATAAAAAGTACTGACAGCTTGTCTACACACAGCATGCGAATGACACTCAGGGATGCAAGTGAAGTTAACAACAGCCCTGCAGGAACAGAGGGAGGCCAAGGAGGCACCAAACTGAAGAGTTCAAGCTGAAGCTGTGTGTACCTGGCAAGGAACAATGCCCAGCCCTATGGAAACAAAATGCACACCGTTGCCAGGAACACTTTGGCTCTCACTGCTGTCACACTTGGAGCAACCGAACTGGTGGCCACTGGGACGATGCTGGGGGAGGCATTGCTCTGGGGCATGGGTTCACTGGTGAGACAGTGGAGGAACACAGTGCATGGTCACACAGCCACAGTGTCAGCTAACCTCTCGAGGAGAAAAAAGACCAGACGAGGAACTATAAAATGTGACAGCAGATGGCATTATTTGTAGGATCAAAGAGCTAGCAGTCTCCACTGAGGCCCTGAAAACTGCAGGGAAGAAAGGGGGCAGACTCAGACTCTGCATTGACCCCAAGGAGCTGAGCAAGAACATTAAAACGAAATATTTCCACTTGCTCACAAGTAACAACATGTGTGCTGGGAGAGCAGGAGCCAAATTCCTGAGCAGATGTATTGCATTGGCAGGACTCTGGCAGATCCTCCTGGACAAAAAAAAAAGAAAAAAAAAAAAAAAAAAAAAAAAAAAAAAAA
>NC_048926.1:27129907-27131606 GCF_011077185.1 Oxyura jamaicensis | reverse complement strand
AGCTGGAAGTTTTGCCTTCTCGTTAAACTGCTTGGCAGATGCTGCTGCGTTGGGTTGCCTGTTGGAGCATGTTGATTACTCAAGATGGTTCTGCTGGCACTGCCCAGGGACTGAAAGCTTGTGGTTGCTGTATCACCATTGAAACTGCTGTTTCACTGGGATCATGGTGTCACTGGAAAAGGCCTTCCTGGGAGATCTGAGGGGCAAAAAGGAAGACATAGACTCACCCCTTTGCATATTTTCAGTATGACCATGCTCATCAGGCAGGGAACCCTGTCTGCTAGAGGACCCCTCTGCAAATGAGCTGTGGGGGCAGAAATGTGCCAGAGAGTGAGGAGCTCAAACATTGTGCTGAGAAAAGCTGCAGAAAGCACTGCTCTTCTCCTCCCTCCCTCAGCTGTCATGCCGCAACTATGACAAACAGAAACATGAATGGCATTTTCCCTGACTACTGCAAGAGTCACCAATATTGAGAGGAAAATTGCCAGCTGGAGTAAACTGGCTGAAAGCAGTTCTGCTGACTCACACCCACTGAAGGCTTAGCCATATCAGTGTTTTAAACGAGACATTAATTAGATAATAGCATTTGGCCAGAAAACTGAAAGATGTGTTTGGCATGGGTGACAGCCCCTGGCTCTGCTCTCCATTCCTCCCCAGGGGTTTGGGAGCTCTGAACGGATAGTAAATCTCTATGCCTGCTCTTCTGTAGCATCTGCTGCCCAGGCCAACCCTTTCTGCTGCTCTGGCAGGCCCATCAGTCATGCCAACCATCCAGTTGGGATGCCAGCAGTCCCTGCTGCCTTGCAGCTGGCTTGTTGAACCTGTCACTTGTGTCACCCAGGATCATCTCCCCGGCTCTGTCCGTTTCAAGCATCACACTGGTTCAGCTCATGCTAACTCTGACATTGGGCAGAGGTCACCAGCATGGTCTCTACCTAAAGAGCAAGGTGTGAGCAGGCCCAACAGCTTCTCAGCAGCCTGTGAGGGCCCTGGTCTGGTGGGAGAGGACCACCAGGAAGAGGGCTGCTGCCACTCCTGTGCCCATGCCGTCCCCATTGGCAGCTGGGGCTACCAACAAGGGTGCCAATTAGTGCCCGTTGTGTGAGTGGTTCCCGCGGCAGGGACACCTGCCTGATAGGAACAGCACCAAAATCGTCTCACAGAGGTCACCGAGCAGCCACTCGACACTAATAACTTTTGGTCACTACCAACTTGGGCCGCAATCGAACCATTGACCTAGAGGTGAAAGGCTGTATATCCCATTACCAATCTGCTAAACCGTCCAGCTTCCCTATTACTGCAATTTTAATTAACTGAGCCAACGACATGAAAGCTGAAGGGAGGGGGAGGGGGCAAGGAAGCGAGAACACATTGGTTTTACACAAGATTTTTTTCTTTTGAGTGGAGTCTGCTTTCTGTTCAGCAGTCTTGTGCTAACCTGCATGGCCCGTGAGACACTCCCTGATCTGCCATTCAGTGCAGTAAGCAGTCAAAAGTGTCAAACACTGCTGCTGCCCCCTCTTGCCAGTGCAGTCCTCAGTAGAGCTGCTCCTGACATTGAGAAGATCTGAATTTTACTCCAACCATGAGCATTCCTTACAGTAAAATCCAAGAACGAGAGAAAGAAAGAGACAAAGAAAGAGAGGAAGAGAGGAAGGAAGGCAGGAGGGCAAGAAAAGAAAGAAAAAGAAAGAAAAAG
>NC_048926.1:27115865-27129807 GCF_011077185.1 Oxyura jamaicensis | reverse complement strand
AAAGAAAGAAAGAAAGAAAGAAAGAAAGAAAGAAAGAAAGAAAGAAAGAAAGAAAGAAAGAAAGAAAGAAAGAAAGAAAGAGAAAGAAAGAAAGAAAAAGGAAAAGGAAAAGGAAAAGGAAAATGAAAAGAAAAAGAAAAAGAAAAAGAAAAAGAAAAAGAAAAAGAAAAAGAAAAAGAAAAAGAAAAAGAAAAAGAAAAAGAAAAAGAAAGTCCCACAATGATAAATCTTGATGCAGATCTGATTTTGGGACAAACAAACAAAAGAAAGTTTGCTCTCAAGTTCCCAGATGCTGGGATCCAGTGTCTATAGTGCTGCCTATAACAGGGATGTGCTCAATAGGCAGAAACATGGATATTTCTGATAAGCAAGTGATTCAACCACCCCCAAGCTCAGCTGATAAAAGTGGCTGGGAACAGCTTCACACCTGCCTGAAAGAGGAACAAAACACTGTGCTGCTCCAGTGAGAATGAAGTCATTGTTGGCTGCAGAAGACAAACAGAAAAAAATGCAACTTGTTCAGATTTTGGCAACAGGTGTCTCCTCTTCAATTCCTTTCCATGGCTTCTGTTCGGTGACTTCATGTGTTCCGGGGAGCACTGAAGTAATGACGAGTTATACAGGAGCACTGAAGCTACTTCCATCCTCAGTTTAACTCATGCTATTGTCCATAAAACAGCTTCTGGCACACCAAGGCAACACCCGTAGCTCATGAGGGTCTCTGTCGTCATCGCTTGAATGATGATGCAGCCTCTGTTGGTTCGGAAACAGGGGAAGCTTATCATTGCTTTGACCTCTGGGCAACTCTGCTGACTCGTCCTCTGCCTGCATGGGGACCTTGTGCTGGCAGTGCTCCTTCTGTGCTCGTGTGCTTCATTAGCCAGGCACCTACAATTCAAATGACATCTCTTCTGCTGCCAGCCCTGGAGTGCTTCACGCTTGTTCTTGCATGTGTGTTTGATAAGTCACGGCATGACTCCTTTTTTTTCTGTGTGTGTGTGATGATTACCCACCGTGGTCTAATCCCGCAACATAAACGACAGACAGAGAGTCCCTGAAACACAGCAGCTCCTCAGGGTCTAGCATCCTGTGAAAACCCTGCTCCTCACAGGCTGTTCCTGTCTCCAGCAGCGCAAGCACAGGGGGAGGCCGATCACAGCTTGATTCCAGTCCCCAGCTGTCTGCAAAAGCTGCTCTTTGCTCGGGGCCTCACACACAGCACAGGCCAATCCTCTGCACAGGGCTTCTCAGCAGCAGAGAAAGATGCAGCAAAAGCCTGTGCAAGCCCTCATATGCAAGAGTCTCTTTGATGCTCCCTTGCCTTGTTATTTCAAATGCTTTGCACATGTAACTCGTGCAAAAGGTCTAGAAACAGAAAATGAGCAAAACTGTGGGTAAGCTGTGCTTTTAATTACACCTGTGGTTGAGATGGAAAGTAAAATATCAAGCAAACCCAAACTACATATGTCCTTCTAACTCTTTCCACTGCTCTCCTGTATCCTATGGACTCTCTGCAAGATGCTCCAGCTTGTTCTTTGATATTCTCCATTTTTCCCCTGGCAGTCTCTTCCCATGCTCCACTCTCTGACCCCTCTCACCCTGATGCTGAAGAAAGCACTGAAATGTTATAGCAGAGAACCGGGAGTCTATGGCACTGTCAGGAGAGAGATCTGAAATTCCACAGCAGCTTCATAGCTCAGAAGAGGGAGGGGGGTGTGAATTATATCAGAAACATAAACAGCAGCATCACTGTCAGTGACCTAACATTCAATTGCTGCAGCAGTCTCCATCTGAAAGTGAAAGAGCTGGAGGTCTGAGCATAGGATTGGCATCACAGAATCAAAACCACTGTCAGGGAAGGTATCTCCTGCCTGCTCTCCTCTCCTTGTGCTCAGCCCAGTTGGGTGTGCACCACAACAATGGATGAGAGCTAGGAGTCGGAAAGGGAAAATATCTCAGCTTGACTCTTACTCGGCCCTGAAGGTGTAAGCATGCCTCCTCTGTCGCAGTGTAAAGTCAAAGGCAGCCCACACAACCCTGGGTGCTTCTTGCCACCTCCAGCTCCTGGCTGCCAGCAGTTCTCTGTGGGTAACCAACTATCTCATGTAACAGGAACAACACAGCTTTTTAGAGAAAAGCAGGCTATTTGGTTCTCAGAAGACATCTTTCCATGCTCAGGGGATGCCAGAATAGAAAATGGCACATGAACTGGTTGGATGGCCTGCACATTCGTGCATAAGCTCATAACTGCAGATAGTCCTAACTAACCCCAGAATTGCTTTCTGAGCAACGAAAAGGATGATTTTAGTCTGTGTTGGCTACAGCCTCCTGCTAAGGTGAGCAGAGAGCAAGTCATTAATAGCACTGGCTTTCATGCTTTTAGACCTAGAGCTTCAAAGTGAATAACCTGTTGAGATGAATGGGACAGTTCACCCACTTCAGAGCTATTTCCCAGGCTGCCTGCAAGCTCAGCATGACAAAGATTTACACTCAGTTCCTGTTTTTAATAATTAGTTTTCATACCCATCACAGCTAAAAATGCATGTTATACATAGAAATGAAACTCTAGACTCCAGAGCACATTGCTTGCACAAGAGGTGGATGCCACAGCCAATTCCACAAGCACAGAAACCGTGAACACCCCGCGTTGTGCTTATAACAAACACATCTGTGTCAGCCAGGCACAACATGGGTGTTTTTTTGTGCTGATCAATAAAAGCCTGCCACAGAGGATTTATTACAGTGACAATAGACTCCCCTGTACCTCTCTGCACAGCTAATTATTGGGAAACACTACAACGCAGGTCCACAGGGCAGCCCTCTCAAATGCTACCCTCATTCCAAGTGCATGAGATAACGTGGCAGCCCAGAGCTGCTGTGTTGTGGCACATCACGACAAGCTGTGCAGAAGAAGTCCTGACACGCTCTGCAGCTGGCGGACGCTCTGCTCGGTGTGCAGGGCAGTGGCTGGCTCCACAGCTTTCCCGCGGTGGTGGCACAGCCGCCCGTTGCCTCTGTGCTGGATGGGCACAGCTGTGCTAAGAAAGATATTCTTAGCTGCTTGAGAGCATGCAGAGGACGTGAGCCTTAATGCTAGAGATCTTGGAGGGCTTGCAGAGGTCTTTCTCTTGCGTGCTTCAGAGAGGTTTGCCCATCAGTATTGGTCAGAATATTTTGCATGGTAAATACTGTGGCAGAATGGCCAAATTTTTTTGTGTCATCACTGATCCCCCACCTTCCTCAGCTGAGTGTCTACAGACACTTTCTCTCCTTTCCTGCCCAGTACTTGAGAGTCATAATTCCTGTATGTCCTCCACAAGGGGGACACCTGTGCTCTCTGCTATGAAGTGGCTGAAGCTCATGTACTTTAGCCTTTACTTTGATACCAGATTTGTATTTTCCTTTACCTGATGCTAGGCATTCACATGACCTCCAGTCACATCAACATCCAGGAACTAAAGACAGCACCAGGCTACCACCCCAGAACTAGGCTCTCCCTGCACACCAATGAGCCAGGAGACAGATCATGCCCTGGGCTGGTGTGGTTCTGGATTGTAGGCCAGGGCCCCCCGTGGTGTCATCTCAATGCAGGTGCCTCAGCACAGAACCAGTAAAGATCAAGGATGGTGCTGGACTAAAACTGAGCATCTGAAATGGAGCTAGAGCAGACAACAGTCCCAAGGCACTGGCATGACAAACCTCCTGATGTTTGTTGCATTTCAGATATGAATGATAGCCATACATCTTGGGCAATACGGAGGATTTTCGCTTCCCAGATAATGGAGGTGTGAAAATCAATGCCTACTTTTAAGCAAGAAGAAGAGGATGGTTGGGGCACTGTAGCAATGAAGGCCACTGAGAAGGTGCAGGAGAGGAGGTCTTGTAGTCCTTGCCCATTTCCTACCCTGGGTCTTTCTCAGGCCCTTTGCTGCTTCCAGTTGAGGTTTTGCATCTGTTTTGGGCATGTTCTGGGCATGGCACCAGTTCCTGAGCACTTGTCCACACCCCACAACCAACCTTGGCCCTGACGTGGAGAAACGTCCCAGTTCTACCAGCACCATACCTGTGGCATGATAACCCCTTCCACCCCCCCAGTGCCTGGCTCCTCAGATAACCTCTCAGGCCATGTAAGAGCAAACCTGTGGAAGCAAATGCAAGCACAGCCACTGACCCAGGCATTTGGTTTCCCAGAGAAAATGCCATTGGTACAGCACAGGATTGTGTCCCTGCCCAGCACGTAATTACTAGTCATGCATTAATCTGCAGTTAATGCATCAAGGGTTACCAAAATGAATTTTAGCCAAGAGAGTAGAGCAGAATCCCACAGTTCCCAGGATAACAGGTTCATTTGCCAGGATAGCAGGTTCCTGCACAGATCACTGCCCTTTTCCTAGAGTGAAGCCCTTGCATAGGTGTACTTAACTGGGTTCCCCTGGGCTTGGATGAAAGCAACACTTTTTCTTGTCTGGGTTGGTGTGACCCACTGTCATGTCATCCCATGCAGCTGTTACCTGCTCACCACCATAGCACTCCCAGCATGATGGAGCATCCATCACCCTGCTCCATCTTCTCTGTGGCTGTGGGTTCTTCTCCCATTGACTTGGACTCAATGTCCCTCTCCCCCTGACTTAAATACTTCCTGTCCCAAGGAACATGCCAGGCCATTACAACACCCCATCACCAGCAAACAGACTCTCCTTCTGCTGCTTTACTTACTGCTCCTGCCATATTGCTGGCACGGGTACCCTGACTGGATGAGCATCAAGGAGAAAGTCTCAGTTGCTAGTGCAAACAGACTGGACCACCAGCCTCAGATTGTTTAAAGCACTGAAAATGTGCTTGTGCTGCTGTACTCTAAGCAAGGGGAGGGAAAGATGCTTTATCTGCCTTCCTGCCTCTCCCATTTTCTTGTTTAAGGAGTTTTGGTTTCCCTGGGTGAAACTGGACCACCCAAGGATGCAGTTGCACTCTGGAGGGTGGAAGAGGATGAACATCTGCTGGCAAATACAGAAGGGTGGGAAGGAGGGACAGCAACAGCAAGGGAGAGACAGCAAATACTCACAGTCATAGGCTGTAGGGAGCAAGCGAGCTCAGTGAGTGTCCACAGTACTGATGAATCCTTGCATTAGTAGAGAAGGGAGAGAGGAGACGTTGGTGAACTGTACCTGCAGTCAGTTCTGCATGCCCACATTTAGTCACAGTAGCAATTTTTATAAAAAATGCACATGCTCTCTTCACCCATCTTATAAGAGAACTCTCAGTACATCCCTTGGACCCTTGAAAATGCCCTCTGACATGCCAGTGGTGTAGTGCATGAAGAGACCTCTAACTCCAGACCCCTTCATTTTAAGTATGTTTGCATATATATGCTAATAGATTTACACAAGGGCTCTGTGTAAACAAGAGGTCTGTTGTTTTGTTCTGTTTCTTTTTTGTTGTTGTTCTTTGCTTGATTTTTGTTTTGTTATTGTTCACTTTTTTGTTGTTGTTGTTTTTTTGTTGTGTTTTTGTTGTTGGTTTGGTTTGGTTGGGTTGGGTTTTTGTTCTGTTAGTTTTGTTTTGTTTTCTGTATCTGTTTTTGTTTTGTTTTGTTTTCTGTATGTGTTTTTTTTTGTTTTGTTTTTGCTTTGTTTTCTCAGTTTTTCATCTTCAGGGAAGTACTTTTCCTTCATTCAGATGACCAGTTTTCATTACCAGCTGCAGGAGAGGGAAAGCCCAGGGGCATAGGCTGCAGGGGAGAATGGCCAGTGCTGTGAAGACTATGGGCTGAGGGTGTGGAAGGCAATATTTGAGATCAAGAGATGCCAACAGCAATGTTTTATTACTTGCAAAGTGAAACCAACAATGGAATAACACCACAAGCACTGTGGCCTTCTGCACAGTTTGCCAAAGCACCCTTTCTGGTTTTGCTCTCCCAGAAAAGTGAAGGAACCACAGGAGTGCTGTGACCCATGCAGGGTGCCTTCCCCTCCCGACTGTCATGCCCTCTCAGCCCTGAGTCTCAGCAGCTGCCTGCAGAAATCTGGGAAGGAACAGCTCTGCACCTGATGGTGAGGGCCCACTCTCCCCTTACAAGATCAAAAGATAATCTTAACTGTTTATTTTGCTTGCCTTATCAGTGTTCTCCCTAATCAGATCTAGTTGTCCCACATCAATCTGAAACCACGAGCATCACCTAGTGTGTTACATTATTTCTGTCAGTATTTAGGGGCTTCAATACATGAGAGTGACACAAAATACCTGTGATATCTGTCACAAAAGGAAGGAAAATTTTTTCTTGTTTCTAATCCATGAAGTCCTTTCATGTGACAAGGCCCCACAGAGCAGGTTTTTCAGCAAAAGGAAGACTTTTTTTTTTTTTTTTTTTCCCACTAAGGTCAATAAAGAAGATTTTAGTGGATGAGGGAGTGCTGCCCAGGGCTTCAGATGGTGTCTTCACCTTCGCATGGTGTCTTCACCTGCCTTTTCCTCTCCCGCCCAAAATCCTGTGCTCTGTTGTGGCAGGGACAAAATTGCCCCAGATAAGATGGGGTGTATCTTTCTGAGCTCAGAGAGGCTGGCTGGCTGCCCGTCAGCTCCACAATGTATCCAGGATTTCCACCAAAAACAGACTCTGGAAGTGGGTTGCACTTGTGGAAATCCTTGTCTGTCCATAGTTTCCCCTTCCTCACTGCTATATAAGCCTATCCTTACAGATGATAAATGGCTAAATGCCATTGTTTCATAGATTTAACATGTTACAGCTTCATACATGGGTGCCTTCCTAGATCCTTCTAGACAGTGCTTCCTCAAAGGTTCCTTTAGAGAAAATTATTTCGTCCTTTATGATAAAGAGGATAATATGAAGACCTTCTAGCATTTGATCACCTCTAAAAATAAAGCCACTTCACTACAGTTCATCCACTTTCACAGTGCTATCCCAGTGAAAGACACAAAAAGCATTTTGCAGAGTCCGGTATCACTTCCATGTTCATATCTGCTGATATCTTATAGAAATAGCTTTAGAAATAGAGTGGACATTGACAGAAAGAGAGCTGGCTTTATTAGCTGAATTTATTTTCAAAATGTATGTGTGTTAGGTTTCAATAGAAAATGTGCAATTAATAAATGGAAAGGAAGCTACTTGTTGTTACTTGCAGTATGAAGTTTGTCCAAGGCAGCATTTGGAAACTTCAGATAAGTAAGAAAGGATGTTTAGATAGTGTAATGACTCCGAGTTCGTTTTGCAATTTTGTTAAAGCATTGTGTGATGCCATTTGTGAGTCTCCTCTGATGGCCTGTTACAGCATGCTGCCTTATGCAGCTTTTCTAACCTTAAAGACATCAACCCATTTTATCACTTACATGTGTCCAAGCCGGAAAACAAACAGTCAGAAAACACAAATGGTCTCCAAAAGAGAGAATAGCCTCTGTGTGGATACAGTGGTATAGCAGCATGTCCCCAAGCTCCCTGTGCAGCTTGTGTTGGTTTCTCTGAAATGTTTGGGTTAATTTCCTGCTCAGAATAGACCAATGCCTCACTGAAGTAAAACCCATGTCAACTTTAGCAGGAATGTTTTCAGAGTCCCCACCTGGGAAGATGATGTCTCTGAGTGGGAAAATAAACACACAGGCCTTCAGTTGGTTCGCTTACTATTTTCTCTACTGACAACACTAATTGTTCTGTCAGTTGGGATGATGATTGTTTTCAGCACCAGGTCCTGAAAGAAGGAGATGATAATGTTGCCTTTTGTTAGCATCTGAGCTCAGAAAGTGTGGAGTCACCCAACTTGGCCCAAGCTTGGAAAGTTAACTTAGAAACCAGGGTATGCTGAGTAGCACCTCCCAAGTGGCCATGAGCTGACACAGATAAAGACAACTTTCACCAAGCCTTTCCTTACGGTTCAGATTTTACAGGATGGGAGGAATATTTTATATATGCTCACATGTTTTTGAACTGCATTAGACTCTCAGTTATGTCATTGCACTGGGAAGTGGCTGCATTTCACATGGACTTAAGTGAGCAAAGCTAGGCTTGTTCACATTGCTCTGTGCAACAGTTTGACATTCAGGAAGGTTATCCTGAAGACCATAAGGTTTTGTTTTGCTTTGTTTTCCTAAATTAAGCCTTTTTTTAAGGGAAGACTTTTACAGACCTCTAGTAGTACTAGTAGGAAAACTTCAGTAAGATACACCACAAAATTCTGGTTAAAATCAGTATCTCTTTTGTAAAATTGCTGGTATAAAACAGATCAAAACCTGTAACTAATAGCTGAAATTACTTAGCCAATTGTCTGGACCACCTAGATCCACATTCAACAATGTTTTTCTGAAAACTCAGAGATTTTGTATAATATCATCAGAGTACTAATGCACTAATGCACTAATGTATCATAGCAGCACAGAGCCCCCTCTGATTATGTGTAGAACAGTGAAGATACCAAGCCAGAGCACAATAAATATATAAATAAATAAATAAATAAATAAATAAAATCTTATACGATACAGATTTCACAGGCTATAACCTAGGAAAGTTAACCCCAATCTCACAGGTGACACTAGAACCTCCAATCAGAGTGCTTTCATCATCTATCCCACAAACCATTCATTTCCTACCATTTAATGGAACATACCATTGGTATGTTGGTGGTGGTGGAACATACCATTGGTATGATGGTGGTGGAGTCACCATCCCTGGAGGTCTTTAAAAGACACTTAGATATAGAGCTTAGGGATATGGTTTAGTGGGGACTGTTAGTGTTAGGTCAGAGGTTGGACTTGATGATCTTGAGGTCTCTTCCAACCTAGAAAATTCTGTGATTCTGTGATACCTGAAAACAACTGCTTATCCTTGAATTTCACCTCCCCGAAATATTTTTCTGAGTGTTACAACCCAGAGAAGTTAGGGGTAACTATAGCAGTGTACATTTTCCATATAAATAGACATACATCTTGTATTTATGAATGTGTATGCATTTACATAAACCCTCCATCTGACAAAATGCTGTACAAGAAACTACAGTGTCAGTGTGCATATACATTCTGTATAAAGATGATTACACTAGAAATTGGTGAAATATATATATGTGAAATACAGTGTTCAAGGCACTGGCAAGCCCTCACAGCAGATGGCATTTGCAGCTGGCTAATGAGCTACCTCTGCTCCTGCAGCTATTGAGGTAGCTGCAGAAGTCATGCATTGCTACCTCTTGTGTTGCACCACTCAAACGGTTCGTTATGGTTTTCTCCAGAAAGCCCTTCTATTTAAATTGCAGAGGTTGTCTTTTCCTAAACATCATCACAGTGCCCACAACAATGGAAACCTCTAGACATGACCAAGGCCACTAGCATAAAAAAAATACAGTAATTAGCAACAGTAATGTGATATATACATGAAATGACTGCAACAGCCATCAGGTGAGATACTGTGCACACATCATCTGACAATGAACATAATCTAATTTTTTTGGGTCCCACCACCAATGCCACAATATTTTCCATGTATCTCATACTTTTATGAACCAAAAAGCCTCTTAACGTATATTTGAACATTAACATTGCAGATATGCAACATTCTAAAACATTCAATAGAAATAATACACTGATGTAACTTTATATGGCTCTTGTGTGTTTAGTTAGTCTAGGCCTGAACTCTAGTCTCCAAAACCATAATTTTCTGTAGCAAAAGATTCATGGTGTTAAAGGCTGACAACTCTCTATTCTGTGTCTAAGAGGAAGTGCTCTGTAAAGCTGGATATATACAGTGCATATCTATCACTCCTCCTCACGCACATCTAACACATACAGAAATAAGACTGTGGGTGTGGGAATGATTTTTATTTTGTGGGCTATATATTGCTGCTTCAAATTACTGGATGATTATGTAATTTATTATTATTGTCTGTGGGTTTTGTTCTGCTGCGGGGTGGTTTTTCTTGTTAGATTTTTTCTTTTAAATACTGTAATCAGCATTTAAAAGAAAGGAATGTGAATGGCCATTCTTGAAATCAAAAGAAATAATTAATACAAAGTATCATGAAGACACATCATTAGTCCTACTGATAATAAGATATATGTTCTTTTTCTTTTGTGCATGTTCCATAGCTGTTAAGGGCAGTTTCAAACATGGGTAGCAGGAAGGTCAAGGTCTCTTCCTTTGCTAACAAATGTTGGCTGCAACTGGAGTTAACACACTGATTGGAATAATGGCTGAAATACGTGGGTTTGGGACTCGGAAGTAGGGAGCTGGGGCTGGGATCTGGGACTGAGAGTTTTGCAGTATTGTATTGTTACCAAGGAGATCAAAACCTGAAGATTTTTATGGCAACAAATCCAAAGTGGAGATTTAGTCATGTTTTTCTGAATTCTATATCAATCAGGGTATAAAAAAGTGATGGAATTGTTTACAGTCTGCACAGCTGCTGCAGAAAACTTTTATCTTTGGTGTTCTGCTCCTCTGCTTCCTTCTCAGCTTATTTTTTTACCAGTTTCATCTTCTATCCAGTTCCTCTCTTGGCTCTTTCCTTTTCCACAGTATGTCAACGTTTCTTTGGCTCGTTTGCACTTCTCACCTGTTATCATTGACACATTTCACCAGTCTTCAGCCTGAGATATGATCAGTCCTTTATGTTATTCAGATTTTTCTTTCTTTTGTGCAAGGGAAAACTTCTCTCACCAAAGTAAGCCTGTATCTTCGTATTACTTAATGAAATAAAAGAATGCTGCTGGAAATTCTGAATGAGCTCTAAAAATCTGTTAATACAGCCTTCCTAATATTTTTGGCATAACAGTTTTTCAAGATCACTGACAAAAGGGAGAAATAATAGCAATACTTAACAGAGTAAACATTTATTAGCCTTTTATTGCAGAGTTATCTTTTTTTCTTTGCTATTCACTAAGTTTCAGGCTTTCATTTCTTCTGACAGCCAAGACTGACTTTAACACAGACTTTCTGACTTGCCATTTTATATTCAAGAGTCTACACAACATATTTCAAGATGCAATGGCAAGCAAATAAAACAAAATATAAAATAATATTTGAAGATAGAACTTGCCCTTTTACCTTCTTGTGCAGGCATCAGGAAATCTATATTAATGCCATGCTAATGGGATGGGATGTGAAATGGTTTAGGGAGCTGCATATTTATATTTTAATGTCAGGATAGAGGTGGGCTGTCTCACTATTCTGCATTGGCAGCAAGCTGACCTATCACAAATGGCTACTTAATTTTCACACTGAATTAATCCTGTTGACAGACATGACATACTTTTGCTGCTGGGTTATTGTTGGTTGTTGCTGATAGACTGATTTATGATTGAAGGAGATTGCAAAAGTGCTGCATTTTTGTTCTAAGGTCTTGTTAAACGCTGTCTAAAGCTACAGAAGGCACTTCTCCATGGTAGATGCACTTATAAACCTATTCTGGGGTTCACACTCCTGTCATATCTAGGCCCAAGACTTGGAAAGCTATCAGAATAGTTAGTGGGAATTAATGCAGCACTTTGGTGCTTTTTGCTAAGATTTCATACCTGTTTCTGACATCTGTCTGCACATAGCCAGATATTCCTTTCACCTATCACCCCTGAAGGCTTCACCATTGCTACACTTGTTCTGGACACCCACCCACCCCCAGCTGCATTGCAGGGTCTGTGTCAAACCTGAAAACTGTCCATAGTTTTTTTGACCATTTTTTTTTCTGTAAGTTTTCACTCCATGGTTACATCTACACAGGTTTTACACAGAGGGTTTCTAGTTCATCCACATGGACATAGCTCTCATCAAGGTTTGTGGTGTTTGTTTACATTTTAAAGCTGTAATGTCTTTTCCTGTGGCCTTGACAGACACAGCTTTTGCCCAAGCCTGTTCTTTCAGAGGGCCCCTTCAAAGATCCTTCTCACTTTGACCCTCTCATTTTCCCTCTGTGCTTCTCCCTGGGGGCTCCTGTTTCTCCAAGGTGCTAGCCACCACCAGCCTGGTCTTCATGTCTCTCTGTTTTCACAGCCTGTCTGCACGCAGCTAGTCTTCCTCTCCCCTTCCTAGTGTTTGAGTTCATCCTCCTTTGCAGGTCGTTGTTGGAAATGGGAGCCGTCAGCAGTTAAAGACCGCAGAGGGGGGCTCCAGGTGATGCTACTAAGCATCTAAATAATGAAAGCACACTGTGCAGCCTCTGAGGCATCTCCAGCCCAAGCACTCCACCACAGAGCTAGCTGTGTCCAGCACAGTGCACGACTATTGCCACTGGGAGGTGTGAGCCCTAATGAAGAGCCACGAACATGCAAGGGGTCCTGCTAGGGCTGGTGGCTGGTACCCACCGTGGCACCCCAGAGAAGCCCCTGATTTCCCCTGATTTCCCTCTGACTGCATGTTGCACTGAGCTGTTGGCCAGTTCGTGGCCATCATGCTTTTGTTCATGGTGGTCCCACTGCCCAGGCAAACGGCACCATGCCAGGGGGATTTGGGTTTCTTTCTACAGCCAAAATTCTGCTTCCTAGCATCTATTACTGCCTACGGCTCTCTCTCTCCAAGCGCTCATATCTCCCCAGCTAACCTTTTATTTTCTGTCCCAGCCAGGCAGCAGAGTGCTTACTTAAAGCCAAACAAAAACCCCAAACAAACAAACCAAAAACACACACACAACAAAAACAAAAACAAAACCAGCCCCGAAAGCATCCCAGCCTCTGCCAGGAGGTGGCCTGGGGAAGGCTCCCCCCCCGGGACCCCGCGGTCCCCGGCCCCCCTGTGCGGTGCTGCAGCGGGGGCGCGCAGACCGCCGGGGGCGCGCAGACCCCCGGGGGCGCACAGCGGCGCGGATCCCCCCACGCCACCTGCCTCCGCGCTGCCCCCGGCCCGGGGAGGACCGGGGGTTGTTATGAGTTGCTTTTTATTTAATTTTATTTTTTAACTTTTCCTCCTTTTTCTTTTTTTTTGGCCCGCCCCAGGGGACTTCTAAAACCAGCTCCGCGGTCGTCGCCGGCACCCTGAGAGGACATGGCTGGCTTCAGCAAAGAAGAAGCGCTGTGCGTTTGCCATTTTTGTGAAAATGTTAGTGCAGTTAGCGCAGCCTTGATGGTATCTGAAATAGTAAATAGGAGACCAGCTTCAAGCCCATTCCTCACTGGAGGGGATACACTAGTATGTTTCTTATTTTTATTTTCCTTATAGCCTGTTAAATTGACTAATAAAGTCAACACAGAGTTCTCTGTGTGGCTTCAAAAAACTCAGTAATTTTGTTAGAAAACGTTGAAATCCAACCCCAAAGTATTCAGCCCAAATATTTAGTTAAAGTAACCCTGTGGGTTAATAAACTAAACAAAGACAAACCATGCAAAACTGCAGCAATGAAAACCAGGCTTAAATAAACGAAGGAAAGTTTATAAGAACCCTTTAGCTGGAAAAAAACAGCGAAGGAAAACTGCATGAAAGTTTAATATGAAGCATGTGATACGCAGGGTCTCGGTTTTCAGGTACAGAGCTTCGCCTCGGACTGTCGTTGTCCCCAGCACAATTTCGAAAATTATTTTTATAGTAAGCTGCATTTCCCTCGAAACCTTATTGCAGCGGTTTCTGCTGAAGAACCCTACGGCAGATTTTGGCAGGTTAAGAGGAGAGCTTCTCTGCCCTGCTGCAGCTCTCTCACTGACTGCACTGCACTTCAGCACGCTGCTAATTTCAGTGTCTGACTTGTTTAGTTATTTCAGCTCCAGTAATGTGGTTGCAAAATATTTACCTTTCGCACAAGAATCTGGATTATTTTGATTAGAGACTGATGCGCTCTTCAAAATGTTTGCTTATGTGCAAGAGTTCTTCGAAGTGGAGCACAACAAAAGATCTCTCTTTTAAGCTACCACTTTTAAACTAGTTAATAAGAGCTAAAAACAGGTTTGTTATCGAGATAGAGTAAGTCTTCAAAAAAAGTGGGGGGGGGGGAAGAAAAGAAAAAAGGGGAAAGAAAAAGGAAAAGAA
>NC_048926.1:27061541-27100865 GCF_011077185.1 Oxyura jamaicensis | reverse complement strand
GAAAGAAAGAAAGAAAGAAAGAAAGAAAGAAAGAAAGAAAGAAAGAAAGAAAGAAAGAAAGAAAGAAAAAGAAAAGAAAGAAAGAAAGAAAGAGATTGCTAGCCCTTGAAGTGCTTTTAGCAAAGCAGTATATCATCATCTTTCTCTGAGGACAACATACATCTTGGGTTTTGTTTTATTTATTTATTTATCTATTTATTACAGAATAGCGCATTGAACTATGTGATAATCTATTCTGACTCCTGCAGTGTCTGCAATTTTGTCATTGAAGCAATATCTATGATGATGTCTTTAAAATAATTGTAGAGATGCTTTCACTAATAGCCAGAGGCCCCACTGATCTGTCTAGACCATGCATGGAGTTGTCATTGAAGCCAGTGGTATTTTTACACAGCAGGTCCCAAGAATGGTGTTTTCATAAAATGATGATACAATCATGACATTGCATTTTCTAGCAGTGGCCTAAGCTGAAATGTGTGGTGCAAGGTTCCTCAAAGCATTTCAGCTTTTACAGTTCAATTGTGTGGCTGAAAATGATTGCCAACAATGAATAGTTGATAGCTGCAGTGCCTAGGAATGGATATGCTCAAGCTCTTTAAAACTGCACATGTTTGCACAGATAAAGTCACTACAATTTCTCTGTACAGGTTCCCTAAATACTAGACTGGTATATGTGGTTCTAGTTACTAGCACCCATATTGGCTGAGGCACTTGAACCTAGGTAAGGTCTGGTCACTACTTGAAGTCTTAAATTCCAAGGATGCATTTTAAGTTTACACCTCCTTTTGGATGCTTTCCTTGGGGCATGGGGTATTGCTGTCTGGATGCGTTTAGGCCCCTAAGCTAACTTCTGAGACTTTTCAAATCTGACTTTTTTCACAAGACCATTCTTCAAGCTTCACTTAGCATTCTGAGTAGCCACATAAAAGCAAGGGACATAGGCTCAGCAGAGGAATTTCTTTACTGGAGTGATTTTACATCCTGAAGCAGCTGAAATGTACAGTTCTTTGGGGGAAAAGCAAAATAACAAACAAAGCCAGAAATTGTGAGAAACACCTCTTTTCAGGACTGGAAATCTTTCTTAATGGTTTCACAGCAACTGTTCTCAGGAAAAAAATCCCTGTCAGGGTTTCTGAAGAACTTTCTGAAGAACAATTCACTGCGCTTTGCTTATTGTTGAGATATTCAACAATATCAGATATATCTTAAAAGACTTAAATCATAATTGAAAAATAGACATATTCTGACTTCTTCAGAAAAATTGCAACCTAGTGAAATTCAGCTAAGCAGCCATGAACTTCATGCAGTCTTCATATCTGCCCAGCTGGAGGTATGATTATTCCATCAGTCACACATGTTGTGGCCTAGCAAGCCCCAAGTTGTGATGACACTCACAGTAGGACATGGTTTTGCAAATTTTTGTTCACCATTCAATAATAAAGAGAGTCTCCTGTTCCTCATCATCAGGGGCCGGATCCTAGGGACTAGCTTTGGGGGTGGGCTGAGAACTGCAGAGGGTCTGACACTCACTTATCCTCAGGCTATCAGGCATCCCTCTAATTTCAGAGTGGTGCAAATCAAATTTAGGAAGTCAGGGAATCTAGTCCATCTAAATATAGTCCACATTACTTGTTTGGAATACTCTCAGTGCTCTAATTATCTTCAGTCTTTTAGCAGATTTCTGGGTCCTTCGGTATTTGCTTCAACATAAAACTCTGTAAATAATTAAATGTGTTGATTACAATAAAAAAGTCTTGGATTGTGCTGTAAATACTTATCCTTCTGTGGTTTTACTGAGAAAGTTATGCTATTCTTAGGTAGGAATGAGCAATCAACATTTGAAGAAATGTGTCACATATAAGTGACATTTTACTGCTTTTCAACCACCAACACTGGTTTGCTCATTACTGTGTGCAGATGGAGCTTATGTATCAATTTCATCTTATGTAAAGACACAGCACCAAATCCCATTGTCCTGGGCAAAATTCTCACCTTTTCCAAGTCTGTGACAAAAAATAAAAAATTAAAAAATTAAAAAAAAAAAAATTACAAGGTCTTTCTACTGAAGAGCCTGTTCCTGTTTGCTGTTTCAATGTGCTTATCAGTTAGTGCCTCTTGGCACCTAGGCATACCTGCTAGGCAACCTTTTTCCTTGCATGGAGATGAGAAAGTCTTCTCCAACTACAAGCCATGTCTGGGTAAAGAGCCATGGAAGAGAGATTTGAGAACACATTTTACATTTTGCCTTTCTCCCTTTCAGCATTCCACAAAATGTTTCAGGCATGGACAGAAAAGTGAGATTTCTGGTTCTCAGACCTAACATGAGCTGAGAACAGACAAGTTAGTCCCATGGCAGAAATCACCACAGAGCTTACCTCTGAGAAGAAAATGCCATTTGGTTTTAAAGAAAGTTTCTGATTAGCAAAGGTTGTATCAACATATCAGGACTGTAATCTTTCATACTATAAACTTATAAATTTATTTTTATGCTGCATAAATTTATACATAATTAAATGAAGCTATTTGAAATACTAATCTGATTTTTTTATTATAGTTATTTTTTTAAGCTAGGCTTACAACTGGGAAATAGAAAATTATTCAAAATTTCAGAATGTTTTCTGTGCATGTGTATCTATATGTTTTTCTCTATATTTTTTCTTATTGTTGTTATTATTATTACTATTTGCCTTAAGTGGCTATCTGCATATCTCCCACGCTCTTGATGCTAAAAATCAAACTTGATCTGTTTGCTTAGAAATGTAGAAGGAAATCAGCTGGCATTTAAAAAATTCTGGCTAAAGTCACTAGTCTTGTGGTTATTTCAAATGAATGTGGTAAGAGAATAATGGAGTCATGGATTTAGTTAAATCAATTTTTTTTTGGCCAAAGTACACATGACAAATGTTTCTTCTCACAGATGATTTTAGTACCCTCACTCCCTCCTTCTCTCACTTATTTTGCCAGAGGAAGCTGGGGTTGCTCAGCAGCACCAGAGATCAGCCAGTTTCACACAGCATTAAGGAAATACAGTGCATGCTGAAAGCCAGGTTGGATTTCTTGGGCACGCAACCTCACCTATCTATCAGTAGCCTCACTTTGCAGGCTCTGTTTTACCAGCATGGTAGCAAACTATGTAAAAAGGCTAGTTTTGGCCATCCAAAGTCATACATATTATAACTTAAATTGCTGTATGATAAAGAGAGTTTGTGTACCAAATGTTAAATTATCTGATAAAAATGATATATTTCCCTATAATTTTTATCAGTTATACATGGATGACCTTTCTAAAAATATTAATAGAGTTATAGAAATCATTATGCAGTTGTTTTTTTTTTTTTTTTTTTTTTTTTTTTTCTAGATGTTTTCAATTCTGATATTAGAAATACCTGAACTGGGATGGAAAGGAAGATGTGGATTTTAACAAACTTATCAACATGCATGATACTGTGATTGATGATACTGTGGCTGACTGAGATTCATAAACTCATAGAGCTTCAGAGATAATTTAAATAATTTGGACAAACACAGTCAGCTAATTAGCAGTGTGGCAAACAGGATGGAAGGAGAAAGATTCCCAAGCTGCCAACTCGTTTGGGCTGCTATCTGCCAGTAGGTCTAGGCAGAGATACAAAATGTTTCATCCCTGGACTCTACCTGAGAAAACCACAAGCTCAGCAGTGCTCAGAGCTACCTGACACTGACAAAGCTTAGCGTGCCTGGCTCAGTGTGGGAGCTGCAGCACGTGGCTGGCAGCTTCAGTGGCTCCCTTCTGCTACGCCCTGTACTTTGCAACATCGAACACACATTGCTGAAGGTCTCTTCAAGACTGCTCACCTCCCCAGCACTTGCTGATCTGAGTGCCCACTTAACATTGTTCAGCAAAGACTGATTTTAATTTGCATCTGGAGAAGAAGAAGTACATAGGTTATGTTCCAAAACATTTCAGATTCAGAGCCTGGGTTCCGAATGCTGCTGCACTGGTTTTGTACAAAGCACGGAGACAGCCCACAGTCTACTTCGGAAAGAACTTAGCGTTGTTTTGCACTGTTGCTGTGGCATCTTTTAAGCTTCTTTTCCACCCCACATTTCCAATTTTATTTCACTTATCAAGCCTTTTTCCACATTTTAAAAGTTAAATACAATCACATTGTTTGGATAACTTCTTCTAATTATACGGTCTTCTGTTTGCAATTATTGTACAGCTCATAATTAACTAATTATAAGTAGTAATACATTTTGATGAATATTTCATGAACAGAATTGAATTTTGCAGCCTCCCCATTTCCATCCATCCTGGTCTATAATGTTGCACAATGTGACCATATTGCAGAAGATAAATGACAACTACTTTTCTCTTCAAAGTCCTCCAGAGATCCTTGGATAAAAACTTCAGTCCGGCGAAGCCTTCAGTTAACGTTGTGTTTTAAATTTCTGTGAGAGCTAGTGACTTTGTGAAGACAAGTTTTTGTTTGTTTGTTTGTTTGTTTGTTGTTCAATATGAAAATATTTGCACTTTTTATAACATCATGTTGAACTGCTGTACCTGTGGTAAAATTCTGTTCTCACATTGGACTAATTTGTACATGTTTCATTACTGTGGGCCTACTTAACACATGCTTGCACATTTATAGCAGAATACCACTATATGTCTCCATAAGTGTTGCCACCAGGTACTGGAAACTACAAATATATGGCATGAAACATTTTTAAAATTTATTAGCTTTGGATGTTGATGTCTGCAGTTAAAGCTCCCTAGTCTATATGTAGTAAATTCCAACAGAATCTAGAAGTATTGACCAAAACTCAGTCTGAATGTGCCACTCCTAAAAGTGCATATGCAAATAAAAAATAGCTTACCCAAGGCTCATGATCCTGATTTGAACTTGGTCCAGTTGTTGTGTCTAGACATGCATTTGCTCAACAGTAGAGATGCTAAATAAAGAACCAGTAAAAAATGATTCACTCAGTTGAAAACAAAAAAACAAATGTGAAACTTTTTACAAGCTGAAGAATCCCAGATTCCACACTTCTGAGATTCAATGTTGCCACACCTATAAGAAAAAAATGTCCCCATCTGGTATGTTGCAGCACGTTTCCAAATCTGTGTTGGCTGCTTTTGTGAAACCATTATTTACAACTATCTGGTGTTTCTTTGTGCAAGGCATTCCTGGAGAAATGCCTCTGCAGATAGAGCAGGTGCATGTGGATATTTCAGGGCTTTTTGACCACCAGAGAAACCAGCTAATGTAGAAATGGTCCCATCAAGTACAACACCTATACTTTCTCATCAAATACAACATCTATACTTTTAGCTGTCTCAGCACACGTTTCTCCGTTGACCACTTTACTGGCCTCACCAGCCAGTTCCATGTCTGTTTATCATTACTTTATTTCTTATGTGATCAAATGGTCATATACCAATAGCAGTTCCATTATTTAGTTTAAGAGTATTTGCACCGGAGAGCAGAGGGTGTACCAGTTAGTAAGGAGTTCAGACCCATTTCACCCCCAGTCTGCTGCAGCAGCTCAGTGTGGTGGCTGTGAGGACAGGGAGACACAGGGGTCACTGCTCCTCCCCAGCAGCCAGAGAGGATTTCAGGGTCCTCCCCACACCCCCTACTCACAACAGGCGTTTCTATCTCTCCTCCTGAGAGCTACATACTTCACATTTTCCCTGTACAAATAACTGCTTAGGCCCTTCTTTCAAAGAGCCTTTATTAAACCACCAACTATTTGCTGTCGAGACATTTAGGATGAAATCATCGTGTTAAACAAATAAACGCAGCTTCATACAGATCTCTGCTCTGGGAGCAGAGTAAGAAAATAATTTCTGTCTACTCTCCACAAAAGCGGCTGGAAAGGCTGAAAGAAAAATATTATTTTTACTTCATTGTGTGAAATATCGTTTTGGAGGATCTGACGCGTTGAGCGTTTGAAGAGTTTTTGCTGGCAGGTTTCAAGGGTCCCCTGGGTTGACCCCCTGGGATTGTTTTCTTCATTAATAAACTTAGCATGATGTGTGTTAAAAGGAACATTCTGTTTGCTTTGTAAATAAGGGATGTCAAACAAGAAGCAGAAGCCTTGCAGACATTAGGTGAGGTGTTCTTAGAGGGCCGGGGCGGGATGCCTGTGTGGAAAAATAAAAGCCCTGGAAAACTTAGGAATAATGTGACTGCCTTATCCAAGCCGAGACTTTGCTGGGGAAACAATGCTGCCTGCAAGCCTAGATGAAGGATCTTCCTTACCAGTCCCAGGAGGAAAGCTCTGGGCAGCAGGAGATGTGCTCTGGAAGGGAAACTCTCAAGTATCCACCTGCAGCCTCAGGGGGATGCTGAGGGATGCAGAGCAGGTACTCACATCCCTCTTTGCAAGGTGCAGCCCCTGGGAGGAGTGGGGAGGTTTTCTGTACTGGCAGTTGAAAATCTGAAGCACTCTGGTGCTGCTGTGGAAATTACTATAGAAGAGTTTCTGCTGGATTTATGGGAATAATTTGTAAGAAAATCACCCTTCTGCTGATCCTAGTTTTTTTTCACCCATCACAAAGCAGGAGAAAAAAATATCCTGCTATTTAGAAGTGTTTGTTTTCTATTGCCTGCCTCCCTGCCCATATTGCCACTCATCTCTCCCAGTGCTTATGAAGCCATTCATTTCCCATCTGCTGCCTGCCCCCTTAAAGAACACTCATAAGCTTTTTAAGATGTCTTAGCTCCTGTCATTCAGAGTCTTGGCCTCTCAGATTCATCAGGAACACCATTGCCAGGAAGGGACAATGTCCCACGTGTCACTTCAGGTTCTGGCTGCATGCAGGGCTAAGAACAGCATGCAGAGTACATGAGCACTGCTAGGTGTGGGATGGACAAAGTTCCTTGGCTGGCTTTGTCCAGCCTGCATGTATTCCTGCAGTGTGCCATCATTGCTCTGGCTGTCATCACAGAGAAAAATAAATTCCCAAACTGCTTAAAACATGTTTACTTTAGGAAGAGAACAGTCAAAAATATGGTTTAAAAGATGAGGCAGGATCAATTCTGTAACTTAAATGATCCAGGGAAGGAAATACATCGGTGTCCAATAGTCCTTAGATGTAATTACAGCTGGCAGGATCCTAGTTACATTTACCATTTTGTACAGAGCTGAGCACTCCAATAAGAAGAGATGCGGTTTCCACAGCTAAGCCTCAGGCCAGCTTTAGAAAGAATTCCAAAGCAAACATGAAATTAGCAATATTACCTTTTTCTTGAGCTGTATTGCATATATATTACTAAAATATTTATCTTATGTAAGTCACATACCGTGCAGACAGGAAGCTTTCCAATTCCATTGGAAAAGTATTGACCTCACTAAGCTGCTTTTGGAGTTATGTTAATAACTGCAAGAGTAAATGTTTAATTTGTCTAAAGTGAATATATAATTAGAGATAATTTTGTTTTAAGAAATATAGAATTAAAAAAAATTATTCAAAGAAGTGCAGAACCCTAAGAGTCACCATAACAGAACGTGGTGACACATACAAGGATTTTCAGATAATCTAATTGACCAATAATTGTAAACAAGTAGGGAGAAGTCTACCAAAAATGGAAAAGGAAAAACTGTTGTTTAAGCAGTATATAGTGAATTTAGAATGGTGAAAATAAGATAAAAAACCTGTTTTGACTTTAGAAATTTGTCTGTGTGTATCTCTTTCCTCAGTCTCTGCCTGGAGCCCTAACTTGCTCTGTGCCAACTTAAAGTTACAGTCACGCTTAAAAATTTTGATTTGTGCAATGGACAAGATTCATTAAGAGTTTGCTCTGTTTACTACTTATGTCATATATGGTCATCCTATATATAGATATTGTTATTTGCATTTTGCATCTGAATTCTCCTTAACTCATTCCTTACTACCTAGAAGTTTAAATTCAATTCACCAAATTTGATAGATCTGGTAAGAGGAAATGGGTGTATTACCTGGTCTGAGTTATCTGAGCTACATTAGCTGCAGGCAATTATTTATACAGCTTGTGAGTTTGCATAAGGGTAGGACACTTTAAGGAGACTGAATGGCTTTGAAAGCTATCACAAAAACTTCCAGGTTGAAGTAATCAGCTGGAATACCGCTCAAGTCATTTATGACTTCAGTGGTTACATGAAATTACTGATTTCCATCTTTTTTTTTTTTTTTTTCCTAGACAGGAAATATCCATCACACTGGCAACCCTGATGGCAACCACATTAGAGAATCCAAGAAGGGCACAACTATGAAGACTGTAGTGATCCAGTTGAAAGACAAAGACCTGATCAGGTAGCAGGGAATAATATATATATATATAAATATATATATATATAGTTGATAAAAAATGAAGTTGAAAGAAGTAGGCTTTTGACCAAGTCAAGTCAAGACATTCATACTTAAAATGACCATAAGTGAAAGCACCCTTAAATGATGCCCAAGTATTTTTAAAGAAATTGAATGATGTGCTGATATTCCCAAAAAGCAAAGCCAGAATATATTGACAAGCAAAGGATTCTGAAGCATTGACACACAAAGCTTTAATGGTAGAATACCATGACCTTTGGAGTCTTCACCTGTTTCAAACAGCAAATAGCCATTAATCATAGCTACTACAAGTATCTTTGGTGAGAAATTTTGAAGGGCTATACAGCCCTTCAAAACACAATGACAATGCTAGGAACAGCCCTGTAACCCATGTGAAAAGTATTCAGCACACGCAACCCGAACCGATAAGAAGATCAGGGTGCAAATCACTTCTAAAATGACTAAACTAGTTATTTGGAAAGGTCTTCAGGACTACATATAGCTGATATGAAGCAGGCAGACTTAAGTATGTAAAGACCATACCTCATAGGTGTTTGTATAACCTCTTTTTAAAAGGAAGATTGTCCCATGAACCTTTCTAGGTACCCTGTTCCCTGTCCTTGGAGCTAAGAATTACTCATCTATCTTCTTTGCTCAAGTTAGTGCATTTGTTCATGTTGTGTCCCCAGTGGACGTGGAAAGCAATTGATCACTGTCCTCTTCATAGCAACATTTTACATATTGGGAAATTGTTATCCCTTCCTCCCCCTCCCCTTGAGCCTCATGCTTAGTCTTCTCTTTTCTAGACTAAACAAACCCAGTTCTTTCAACCTTTTCTTGTAGGTCATGTTTTTTAAACCTCTGATCATTCTTGCTGCTCTCCTTTGCACTCTCTTCAATTTGTCTACATCTTTCTTGAAGTGTGTTTCCTAAAGTTGGTCATAGTACACCAGTTTAGGCTTCACCTATGTAACCTAACAAACAATTAGTACTTCTTTCACTTGTAAGACATTCCAGGTGATGCACCAAAGAATGAGAAACCCTTTTATCCTAACATTGCATCTGTGAGTCAAGCTCTCATGACTAAGAACTCCAGATCAATTTCTACAATACTACTGCAGAGTCATACTCTTTCTTATCTTGTTTCTGCATATTGAGATTCTCTTTAGCAAGTCTAACACACTGATCTGGCCTTTATAGCAATTCATCATGAAGACTTCAGGCCATATCTCCAATTTACCAAGACAGTTTTGTATTCTGATCATGCCCTTCAAAAGGTGCCTGTGTATTACCAATGGCCACAGTTCAGAAAGGGAAGGATTGGGGTTTGGTGTGTCATGGCATGCTATCTGCTACAGCCCTGGGTCTGTGTGTCCATGTCACATCTTTACTATGAAGTCTGTGCCAGTCACCAGTCCTTGGAGCTCAACACCCTTGCAGAGAGGGAAGTGCTGCCTGCCTCGTGTGTACAACGCAAGGAACATGCTTCTGACAGTGCCCCAGTAAGCAACTTCAGTCCCAGTTCCACTAGCTGCTGCACTGCTTGTTGGCATCCCACACCACCCCAAGTATGGATTAAATGCATTCTGCATATACACTTTCTTTGAACTTGCATAGTCTACTTTTAAGGTGACTTATCAGCATGGACTACTTTGCCTCTTACATTAACCTGATGCATGGCTTCTCTCACATTAATCAGGCCTATTTTTGAAACTTGCTATAATTATTCTGCTACTCTACTTCCTTCACCCCACCTGTTCAACATTCCTTTTCATCTTATGATCTGCTTTGCTCTATCTTTATATTCTCACTTTTTTGTGGTAACCCATGGCTATCTTCTAATAACTGTCCCCTACTTTGTAGCATTTTTTGAGATGACTTGACAATTCCAATGTGTTTTGGAAGTGTGATGGACCATTTTTTTCCTTTTGTAATTAAGAAGCAAGCCAGTAGCTGGAATTGTCCTTTTTGTCTTTCTGTACTGGAGGGTTTTGGTTTTACATACTCACAACATTCAGCAGGATGGTTTGTAGTCTGTCTGCTACATCTTCCCTTTTCTTATGTGTTCTAGCACCAGACACAATCAGTGCCTCATGCAACTCTCTGAATTTTGGAGTAATTTCACATCCAGTATTTAAACTCTTATATCAGTATTTGATAGAACTAGCATTTGCATTCTTAAAATAAATTTACAATATATAAAAATAAATCTATAAAATTAAAATGAAAATAGAAAACACAATTTAAATAAGCCAACAAAATACAGCTCCCTTTTTTTGGTACCCATGCTCCCTGCCCTTCCTTAGCTATACAAACTCCTCTTTACTTCTCTGCCATGTCCCATTGCATCTCTGTGAATATAACTGTCATGACCATGGGGGTATACTAAGCCTGAAACCTGCCTTGGTGTGTTCCCCCAAATTCCTGACATTTGCCAGGAGATGCAGCAGCAAAGTATTTTGCTATCATCCTTCATTTCTCTGTTCTTACATTCTGTTTCCGCCATTCACCACTCACTTTTGAGCTTTTTCCTGGATCTCTATTTCTATTTTTTCTCATGCGAAGATTCTGTCAGCAGTTTCCCTCAAAGCCAATGCAAGCTCTGGCCCCGCAGAAAGCTTTTCACCAGAGGGATCCCATTTCTGCTCAGCAATTCTCCTTTGTAGCATACTGTCTGGTGGCTAAGGAAGCCAAAATCCTTCTGTCAACACCCTCTGTGCAGCCAACCATTCTCCTTCAGCCTGGGCAATTACAGTCTTTGGGATCACATTCAGAGCATCTATTCTTAACTTATTCCTCTTATTCTCTTGCTTATCTTCTTTCTGAAGACTTCAAAATGCATTGTGGAATTTTTCCAGCCATGGGTGATACCATGAGGCAAACTGGTGACATAATTAATGCTGTGTGACCTGGTGAATTAAGAGCTGGATTAGAAATAAAACCAGTGACCTTATTCTAGTCAGCAGCATCCAGTCACTTCCGAACCTTGGAATATCTGCAGGGGTCCACTGGATCTCTTAACTCTCCTGTTTTATTCTCCTGGCATGGGTAGTCTGAATGATATGCCGTGAGTCACACAGCAGAAAATTTCCATCACTCCTAAGCATTGTCAGATTAGCCTCTGCTGCTTTCCAGATTTAAAGCTGTTAGGCTACCTCTCTTATTTCTTTATTGCTAGGTTTGTATGAGATGAGATATTTTAAAATATTTCTGCTGTTTTCTTTGACATAATAGGCTTTGCAATTACCAACTTTGTTCATCAGTTGGTTTGGTGGCCTTGGAGGAAGCCTATCCATTCCTCTATATGACTTTAGTCATATATAAAAAAGATGTATTTACTTTAGACAGAAGTTTCAGAATCATTTACTTCAAAGCCATGTACAAAAGACATTTTCCTTTTTTTTTTTTTTTTTTTTTTTTTTTTTTAATAATGAACTCTTTCCATTGATGAGTTTTTGGCACAGCCCATTTTGAAACCTGGCTATTTGAAACAGCTTGCTGATGTTTTCTTAAATTACATCCTCTTGCGGGTCCATAAAATCCTGAAGTTATTACAAATAAATAAACGGAGTTTCTCTTCATGATGTAAACCAGCTTTGAATGAAGTCATTGAGTGGAAGTTTGACTTGGATTGCTTCTGAAAAGCTGCTCAGACCCAGGGCAAAGTTCTGCTTTTCCTCTCTGTGCTGCAGAAATTGGTGAGCAGCTGTTCTAAGTCAACTGAGTGGAGCAAACCCCCGTTGCTTAATGTCTTGTTTTAATTTCCAGTGGGAAACCAAGTATCAGAAAGTCCATACTCCCCACTCCCCTTTCTTTCTCTCACTTTTTCCATGTAAGATCCTCCTGAGTGAGTTGCACAGCTAAGTGTTGGTGAAAGAGATGAGAGCTGAGAGGTTTCCCTTCTCTCTTGTGCTAGGCATCCTATCTCTCCCAGTGATGCAGGGGGCCTCAAGCTTTCCAAGGGTCAGTGAAGTTGGCACCACTGTTTAGTGACCCATGCTCCTCTGGGCAGCATTAAAAAGCTCATGCATGGCACCAGTATGAGCAGCAGACAGCACAATGTAAACTCAGCCATGGGGCACTGGGTGTGAACAAGCACTGCTAAGAAGTTACACCAGGTCTTCGCTAGATTCTCTCTCCCTTCCTTCTCTCTATGGCCAGTGCAAGTCTGCAGGTCTTCATGACTACCCGAGCTAGCTTTATGTCATCAAGAGAAAAATTAAACCGTCTCTGATCCCCTGCAAGTGTCCAAATCCAGAGCTGTATTTCCTCAACAAAATTTTGCTCCAATTCTCTACTAGGAAACACCAAAAAAAATTTGTCCAATGTTTGTGAATTCAAGAAATATTGTTCACACAAAATGCACATTTCTGTTGAGAGCCTTTGGATCAATTTTATTTATATTGATAGTTTAGACTTTCCAGTTTTATAGTAGTTTTCAATAACGCAAACACTCAAACAGGTAGGAATTATCTTACATATCAAGCAAGTAAACAAAATGCTCACATTTATTTATTTATTTATTTGGTTGGTTGGTTAGTTTTGTTTCATTTTAGTAGTACCATTAACTGCACTTATAGCTAAGCAATGTAACCAGTAGTGCCAGCATTCAATACTGGCAGCCTATCTCATAACACTCCACTGTAATGGCTAGGACAGCCTGTTCTCACTGCTCCTGACAGAGGGCCAGATTCAGAACTGAAGTTGTATATCATCTTCTAAATGATGTTGTTATGTGAAAAATCCTATGCAAACACCGGGACTATTTGTAGAGTGAAGTACTGCCTAGACTCTTGACCAAAATTAACAAGTATCTGCCCATAATCTCCACAGGAATCAACTCAGAGATGGGGAGAAAAGGCAGAGAAGGCAACAGGACTGTTGGGAGATAAAACACAAACCTTTGTAACAAAGCAAGAACGTAAAAGAACTATTTTAATAGGTGAAAAGTAATTATAAGTATGCCATTTAGCATTATGAGATCTGTGTGCTACGTGTTCCTGTTCAGTCGAGATATTTCAGTCACATATATGAGCTGGCTGCCAGAGCTGATACCCGAGTCCCTGGGGCTGAGTGCCCACCTCGGTACTTTGCCAGCAGGCAGAGGTTAGCACTGCTCAGAGGGTGACATTGTGGTCCCCTTCCCTTGACAATTCTCAGCAGAAAAATGAAACATCCGAGGATACTTTGCACCTGGAAAAGCTGTGGCTGCAGCCTGTGGGTGTGTGTGGGTCGTTGAGGCCCAGCTCTCGCCATCCTCCCAGCAAGGCCAGGCCCACCACATCCTACACCGTGGGCTGGAAGGGGCAGTGGTGGAGGTCAGTCAGATGGCAGCACACTTGGAGGATTGGGTGCAACCAGAGCCCACCTGAGAGCTCATTGGGAAGCTGGCATCCAACTACAGCTTCCATGAAACTCCAGGGCAGCATTTCAGCACAGAAATATTTCAGTTTGCAGACATTATGGGGTGGGAAAGGTATGGAAAAAGCTTGCTGAAAAAGTGAAACTGTTCACAGAAAGCTGATACTTAAACAAATAATTCATTTAGCTGCACACCAATTTTCTGTCAATAAACATTTTCAAAAATTTTCTGATCGTCCCTAGAAGAGTCTGCAGCCCATACTGTGCTGTTTTATTACTCTGAGTAACTCTGAACCAGTTAACCCTGCTGTTTTCTCTTCCTCCACATAAGGTAGAGATTTGTTCATCTCGTGGGATGCTCAGTCAGCCCTTGGCTCCCCACACTGACAGCCAAGTTACAGTTTCGGCTCCACAAAACAGTGTTTATGTAAGAGCTAGAGAGAAAAGACACCTATGAACAAAGAAAAATAATTATATTTGTTTGTGTTATAAAAGCCCTGAGCAGCCCCACTCTGGCTTGGGCCCCAGTACGTAGCACAGGGTAAGATCATAGTTGCAGTCCGAAACTGCTTGTAATCTAATTAAGACAAGATGTAACCCACTGGTAACAAGCATTTGAGAAGGGGATCAAGGATGGGGGAAGTGGTATTTTCTTGAAAGGAGGAGAAGGAAAGGGTAGATTTTCACAAATTGACCAATTCCAACATCTGGGGCTTGAAAAATCTCACTGCATATCACAAAGTTAACAAATAAATGGGGGTTATAATAAACATTGAGAGCAGGTAAAACCACATATCACTTTTTTTTTTTTTTTTTTTTTTTTTTTTTCCCTCACATGGGTGCTCCATGTTTGCACCTGAAATTGAAAGGAGAGTTAGTGTGATTTATATAGGCTTATATTTTGGCATGACATGTATACGGCAATTGCCTACCCATGGCTTTAGCTGTGGAGCTGGTCTCCAGAAGGTGAGGTTTTGTCAAGGATTCATATCTTTTAACAAAACCTTCAAAACTTATGTGTTGTGTATATTCTTGAGGGATCAGTACCCCAAAGCTGTAAATACAATGCTGTGAGGGAACAGGTCAGATGTATTGATCACCCTTCTTCATTTGAATGAGTAGCTAAATTTTAAAATTAGTGTTAATCTTCCATGTTTCAGTATTAACTTCCACACAAATTGTCTTCTTGTAAGTACCCAAGTAGTGTTCTTATTGCAAAGTCTTGTGACTCACTTATCCTCATATGTCCCAATCTCCCATTGTTTTTCTAACTGTTTGCCCAAATTTCTGGATTCTAGAAAAAGCAACTGTACATTTTTTATTTAATCAACCAAAATAACTTTCCTTTAACTACTGTAGGGAGCAGTGAGTGGGAATACAAGCATATAGGACAGTCACAGAGACACGTGTTAAAGGGCATGATGTCCTCTCCTGGTAATGTTTTAGGATGTCATGATGTAATACCAATGCATTGACATGCTCAGTAGAACTAGTTGTGGTTACTGTTTGGAAACAACACAAGAAGAAAAATACTCTGCAGAAGCAGAAGGTGAGAGTAATTCAGACTGCAACACTCTTCTCTGGGTTTGTATTTATCATAGAATCATAGAATCATTCAGGTTGGAAAAGACCTCTAAGATCATCTAGTTTAACCTTTAACCTAGTACTGACAAGTCCACCACTAAACCACATCACTAAACTCCACCTCTACACATTTCTTGAAAACCTCCAGGGATGGTAATTCCACCACTTCCCTGGGCAGCTTATTCCAGTGCTTCACAAACCTTTCAGTGAAAAAAATTCTCCTAATAACCAACTTAAACCTCTTCTGGCACAACTTGAGGCCATTTCCCCTCATATTCTCACCTGGTGCTTGGGAGAAGAGCCTAATCCACACCTGGCTGCAAATTCCTTTAAGGTAACTGCAGAACACGATAACGTCTCCACTGAGCCTTCTTTTCTCCAGACTAAATAGCCCCAGCTCCCTCAGCTCCTCCTCATAATATTTGTGCTCTAGACCCTTCACCAGCTTCATTGCCCTTGTTTGGACATGAAAAGAAGAGAAACAAGATTGTGGCACTGAGATGGTCACAGTTTTTTTCAGAAGAGTTCAACCAATGTAACTTTTTTTTTTTTTTTTTTTTTTTTTCCTGAAACATACAGGGTGATTACTGGAGAAAAGGCAAAATAAATCATGCAAAAAATTCTCTAGTGTCACAAAGTCTGAAATTGTTGGTGGAGGAACTGGGGAGTATAAAACCTAGAAAAGTCAGTTTTTCAGCAAACTGTTGACTGAAAATTTCCACTTTTGTATGAGCGTAGTGAAATCCCAATGCTTTTGCATAGCATAGTCTTGAAAAAGTGTATGTATATAAATTAGGAAAGTGTTCACAAAACTTTGCAGCTGCTCCAGTCAAGTGCTCTGGTATTTAGATCTGTTACAACCAGCCATAGTTAGATTATCCATCAGATATTTGTCAAGTACTACAATCCCTACCTAAATTATAGCTCAATCAACCTAGGATAAGCGTGCCAGTCTCTGTCTCTAATGATTTCAGCATTATTCTTGGAACTGTATAGTTCTAAATGCTCCTCATATTTTTACTCAAACCTGGTTTAATTATTAAAAAAAAAAAAAAAGAAAAAAAAAAAAAAAGGAAGCCTTCAAAAATAGTAGTTGGTAATATCCCAGTAAGATAAAAAGGGATGTCCAAGATGCTGGTTAAGATAGATTGTCATTATGACAAGCTATGGACTTGAAATTAAAACTGCTTGTGATCAGCTAACCCCTGGACCCCAGTGTCTCAAAACAAGGATGTTAACTCAATTTCACTGTTAAAGCAAATACTACTTGTCAATATATATTTTTTTTAAGTTTATACATAAATATTATATATTTCTTCATTTTCTGCCCTGACCTTATGTTTTGTGTTTTGTTAAAAAAGCTGCCATATTCCACCTCACTGTTGGCACTGTTTCAGAAGTAATTGAAGTAGTTGTTGAAGAATACAAGTAGTACCCACACCACAAAACCTTTTTGCACAGTTAAGTCAAGATGTATCTCTTTTCAAGTGGAAAAGAATACTTGGGTAACAACTATTCACATGAATAGAAATTAGTTGATTGAGGCCTGTAGCATGTAAGATAAAGGTGAAATTAAGGCTGTGCAAATCAAAGGCATCGTACATTTTTTTCATATTTATTTAATACTTTGTGAAAAATGGTTCAGACCAGGAGGACTTTGTTTTCAGCTCCTTATTTCATTTCAAAGAGTGTTAACTCTGAATAAGAGAAACTTGCACTGCAGAAGACTGTTGCATGAAACTGCTTCCCAGTTGAAATCCACACTGCCTTTGGCTATGGGTTTGGCTGCAAGTCTCTTGCCCCTTCATTTACCCCTAATATCTTTGTTCTTCAGAATAATAGTGCCATTACCCTTCAGCAGGAATGCAAGATGATAAAATCTGACTGCACTGTGAATCCAACATTCTGTGTACCTATTTTGACCTCTACTTCCAGGTAAAATCCCAGTGGCATATCCCTCATGTGGCTCAGTAGGATTCAGAAGCTTCCAAAGCTAGCATTAAAGAAACGCAGCTCCTACTGTATGCTGCTGGTAGAGACTATACCCAGTAAATATGAACCTGTGATCTAAAACATTTTGCAAGTTTGCTTTCAAAGGAAAGTCAGAAAACCTTAGGCTACTACAGCAATATTTATTTTGATGAAATTATATCTCTTTTTCTAATACACAGTTTATTAGAATAAGAGAGGGTAAGCACTAAGAAAAGGTAAGTATTGTACTATTTTCACCGTGATCTGATAATCCATCAGGAAATCTGGGGGAAGAGATTTTTTAAAATAATTTTTCAGGAATTAAGCCTGCCATATCATGTCCATATTCAGTCCTTTCCCTTAGCCTGATCAGGGACTTATTGTGCTTTTAGCAAAACGTGATTTTTCTTCAGGTCTCCTCTGAACTTAGTTGTGGATTAGAGGAGAAGAGAGAAGAGGTGGGCAGCCCTCTTCTAACGAAGCACCCCATTTTCCATCTTCTCTGTAAAGCTCGCTCCAGATGAAACCAGTGCCTTTGAGACCTGCAGCAGAGAACTAGCAAGGAAGAGTGTGGGGAATACAACAAAATATCATTGTTGCATGATGAATAGTTTGTGGGCTTTGCAGATATGAGTAATGTAAACAGGACCATTTCTATAAGGCAAGGAGAGCAAGACTATCATGAAAGGTGTTAGTTTAATGGCTCTGGCACACGGCCAACACAAAGGCTATGAGGTCACACCATTTCAGAAGGCGCAGGGTGCTAGCCAGTGCTGGAGGAGAAGCAGCCATTATGCATACCAGTGTAAAACACGGTCTCCATCCAGCTGCTCTGACTTATAGGAGCTGCAACTGCACAAGCCAGTGTCAACAACAAGGGAATACAAAGAGAACTGCATGTCTTTCGTGTTCCTATCTTTGCAGCCATGCATTCTGGTTGCATCCCTTTCAGAGACTCTAATTTTTCGTCTGAATATTAAAGGCTTCTCCAGATCCTCAGAAGAGCTGACTTTCCTTGTTTAGATTCAGCCATCTGCTTTCTTAGCCACAGACTGGTCATCAGCTCTCCATCACTGGCCCTTACTGATTGAAAGACAATCAAGGAAATTTGTGTCTATTTTGTGCAGTTAATGGTACCCCAAATTAAACATTGCTGCAATATATTAATCTTTATACGTTAGTCCTGCTTCCTGGGGTCTATATGTACAAGCGACCTACTCACCAGCTGGCATACTGAAGGAGATACAGATGACTTTATACATCAATAAGAAAACTTGCAAATACATCCTCAGAGATGTGTATTCTTTACTCTTGACACAGACATCTGTATTATAAAGAGAAGGAGCTGGATCCTGTAGAGATGGACAGCCTTCTAACAAAAAAGGGCCCTGCTGCAGCCAGCTCAGAGAAGCCCTTCCAACATATCTGTTCAGGTGCCACTGGTCCCTGCAGCCCAAACACTGACACTGCCCTGAGTGGGGGCTGTGAGCAGAATGAATTTGGGCTTCCCACAAAGCAGAGGGGAGCCAGGCTCCAAGCCTGGCAGCCACACTCCCCTTTTAGAGAAGATAAAAGCAGCAGAGGAGAGTTACAGCACAACCACAGCATCTCAGTTGTTGAACAGTACTTGAACACAATGTGTTTCTGGTTAGTTTAAGGAAGGATAAACAAGATTTAATATCTGGCAATGAACACAGGTTTTTTGTTTTTCTTTCCCTATAAATGATATTTGGATTCGTTCAGATTTCTGCAGCTTCCACTCACGTAAATCTCCATTGCACTTCCTAATTTTCCATATTCCATATTTCCGAAAACATGAGTTGTTGAGCTAATGAATTAAAATACTCTGAGGTCTGGTTTTGGCTCCATGTGCATCTGTGCTCTTTTACTACCATAATTCAACGTGACAAGTTTATTGTCCTAACAAACACTAGCACCTATTGTAGGACTATAATTAAGAAAAAAAAAAAAAAAAAAGAGAGAGAGAGAGATTGCTTTAAGCAGCACATTTTCTCCAGAGAAGATTAATAATACCTATTGATGATTTGTTTTCTTCAAATTATGTTCCTCTTCTCATTCCACAGTCATCACTAAACAGGTGAGTCTGTAGGCAAAATTCTAGATTTCTAGGCAAAATGCTAGATTCGTTTTTATAGATCAGCTTCTGCAATAAGCTGGATCAGAGGGAGTCCATTCTTCTTATTAGCTTTCAGCTGATGCTTGTGAGCCTGAGCTCAGGACTCTGTTTGCAGAAGGCACATGAGCTCATGAGCTCACCTTCTGCCCCAATGAGCTTGCAACTCTAAAAGACAAGTTCATAAACATAAGACAGATAAAGAGAAAACCCCAGCACCTTGTAGAAAGCAAAGCCAAGCCCTGCCTCTGCCAAATCAATTTGAAAACAAACAAACAAACAAATAAACAAACAAAAACAGTATAAATGAGGGTTGATTTCTACATTAGATCCAATTTAAATGTTTCTATACAACACCAGTCATGTTCAGTACAAGGCTGCCACTCCAGATGAATGCCTGTCCAAAAACAAAAACCCATGCCCCAGATCTACTGTTAAGCAAATAAACTAAAATGACCCCAAAATAAAATGTGAAGCACTCTGTTTTCCAAGGCTCAGAAAACAATGTTTTAATGATGCATATGGTCTTTATTTGACCCATAATGTTTCTTTGCTATATAGTGACAAGACTTAAACTTCCTGATGGAATACTGATTTCATGTAACCCATCCTACTGCTAATGAAGCAATTGAACTTTCTCTCCCAGTATCTGTTTGAAAGGCTGTATTCAACAGCAGCTCTTGGAATATTTTACTAGCAGAGGAATGACAGAACAGTGATGCAGAAACAAAGCTTGTTCTCTGAAAAAAAATAATATTTTTGGTGAGAAATGCTAAGCCTTTATGGTCACAGGCATTTGCCCACTGCAGAAAACTCCCTTAGGAGAGAAAACAGCCTCTGCTCAGCTGTCCACCTGCTGATGGAAGAACCCTGGACAGGTGTGTTTCCTGCTGCAGTTGCCATGGTCACCATGGCTTGCTTTTCTTGTCCCTCTCCTCAACATTGCTGTGGTGGTAGCCACCCGTCCCCAGAGAAGCCCAGCTCTTCATCCATGAGCAGCAATTCACTTCTGCCTATGCTGCCAAGAAGCTGTGAGTTACCTTCCACTGGAGAAACAGATGGGGGAAATGTTGGTCTCCCCTTTCAGACCAGTTATTTCCATGCAGCTGAGTGTTTAAGAAACTGGCTAAGTATAATTAAGAGCATTTCACCATATTAAGGGCTCTCTCAAATTCCTGTAATTTTCTACATTTGTGAAACAGCTCCATGTCATTAAATGGCAGAGGTATAGAGTGTTCTTACAATATTAGACCCTATTGTTTACAGTTACCAGTGCTGGGTTTGTGGTATTCTGTGGCCTTCAGCATCCCAACAGACTACACCAGGCACTGAATGAATCAATCTGATGTTAATTTGAGTTTTTATGATATTTTGTTTAAGTGATTATACAAATACAGCAGGCATCTGTTTGAAGCATCTTTGGCACTGTTCAGAGAAATCATATTTCACTCAGCTTTCATCCCTGATTTAAATTAATTACTACTTGGGGAAGGGGCAGGAGCAGACACAGGTACATACAATGCTTGTGTTACATGTCTTTTTTCCCTGCTGGAAAAGAGTGGCAGGGTGTGAGCCTGCCACTTAAAGCTTTCCACTTAGCCTGCTTCTTCTGCCCCAGTCTAAATAAAGAGGCTGCACCTCCACAGTGTCTTGACACAGTTAGATAATGTGTAATCCTTGGAGGAGGAGGCAAACCTCCTCTCTCATCCCCAACAAATCCAGACTCACCTTGTGCACCCCCAGGCAGACTGCAGAGTCCCATCCTCTACCCCCACCTCCAGCACACAGGTGAGGGGGACACCAGAGCAGTGGAGGAGCAGTCAGGAGCTGATATTTTTTTCAGCAGGGAAACAGTCTGACAAATCTATGTATAGAGCTGAAACCCCTGATTAGGTTTCAGAGGGCAGGGGATGTTGAATCCTACTCTTCACTGTGTCATTGGAGACCAGAATGGTGCATAGCTCAGGGAACAGAATTTAGCTCACTGTATGTGGAAGTCAAAATAACTAGCTAAATAAAATGTATTCACACTACATTTTGCACCTAATGTTTGAAAAGGAAAGGCAGCTGTGAAATATGAGGTGTTGATTACATTTATCAGCTACAAAGAGAGAGAATATCATGCCTTTTGTTAATAGATGATTTATCTGCAAGGTACTTTGCATCTGAGTAGATCTATATATATGCTTTTATTTCCAGACAGAGAGGACAGAGAGGAATTGTCTTGCCTTCTTTCTTTCTTTCTTTCTTTCTTTCTTTCTTTCTTTCTTTCTTTCTTTCTTTCTTTCTTTCTTTATTTCTTTCTTTCTTTCTTTCTTTCTTTCTTTCTTTCTTTCTTTCTTTCTTTCTTTCTTTCTTTCTTTCTTTCTTTCTTTCTTTCTTTCTTTCTTTCTTTCTTTCTTTCTTTCTGCATGCAGCTATTTCCCAGGTGGAAGTTTACTATTGAGAATTACAGCTAACATATTGAAATGTATTAAGAGAGTTTAAGGCTTCCATTTATCTTCATTAAAACCAGTTTGAGTTTGAAAGCTGACTTGAGGATAATTTTTCATATCTGGAACGAAAAGACAGAGGTTTCACCCCTGCTCTTCAGCTGACTTAAGCAGTGATTTCAGACAAATCCCATCAGTTTGGGATAAGGAAAGTGAGGTTAATAGCATATATGTCTCTGCAAAGTAGTCTGACATCTCTTTGGAAAAAAAAATCTGTTAAGGAATAAAATAGCACTGTAAGTGAATTGAGTTAAATTCTCATCTGACATTTCAGAATCAGAGCAGAGGAACCTGCATATACCTAATCTGTGCTGCATGGTTTATATAAAGAGAAAATGTGTTCAGCTCTCACAAAACCATGGAGCATTTTGTAAAAAATAGACCACAGTGAAGTTAATGTTTTTCAAAAGCATGTATAAGTATAAGCATATATAAGTACAATAACAGTCTTTCATATCAGCCACTCCTTAGGAAACCATATCTTTCAAACTTCTTCCTATTTTTTTTTTTTAAACATCTTTGCAGATTTGTCCAAATTAGCAGAACAATGCAGTGTTATCCCTCTGGATGAACATGACGGGGAGAAATGATGTCTGCTGCCCCGTTCGCACTCTGCACAAAGTGGCACTGGTCCCAGTGGCCACCAGCAGCACCTTTGTGGGACCAAGGTCGGTTGGGAAAGGAGCCAGGAAGAATAGCATGTTCCTGGCCCCTTCGCATCACAACTGATCTGCAGGTGAAAGAAACAGGATGAGTGCTGCCAAAAGCAGCAGCTGAGAGCATGAGTGCCTATCAGGTCAGAGTGCACCCCAAAATCAGCCCTAGTACCTAGTACTGTGGTTTTCTGTTCAGTCCTCCACTGTTCTTCATTCGGCTTACAAGTGGTCTGTGGATAGATGCATCTGGGAACAGGCACACAGCAGAGATAACAAATAAATACTTTACCTTAAACTTACAGATTTATAATAATTTTTGAAAGAAGGCAACAGGATATTATATTTGTGTTCTTCAACAGCTCTGCCTGAGGGCACCACATGAGTGATGTACAATCCTGCCATTATTCACACATGCTAGGTATAGATTTCACTGTTCTAACTCCTCTGTTGGTGCTCAGCAAATAACACACTTGTTATGTTTTATGAGAACCTCAAGTGAGGAAAGACTGGAGTAAGGTGTCTTGAAATGGCCTGGAATTAAAGGGATATCAATTCTCTTTCTCCAGTTGGAAGGGCACTCTTAGGCAAGTGCCTTATAGTGTCTTGGAATATCTTCATTTTCTCTTCCTGAGATGGATATAATGATAGAGACTTCCTCTGTCAAGGGTTGTGAGTTCCAGTGGTGAAACTGTTATATGGAATTAGGTATCTTTGCTGTTGTTGTTATTTCTGCTGGCTGTGCATTTGCACTAAAGTTCAAGACTGTGTTCATGGTCATCAGCCAAAAAATCTTAATACAAAAACATGAATTTGTGATTAATCTCCAGAAAGTCAATTCATGTGTTCCAAGTTAAGCAAAAGAGATTGCACAATTGGATTCTGCAGACAAAACACACAGAATTCAGCCCCAGATTTGTTATTGATTTGTCCTTCAAACAAAATTCAGGTTTTGGTTTCAACTGTTCTTTAGTGAAGCTGTGAAAGAAGCCAAAACACCTTCCCAGGGATTATGCCAAGCAGTAGTTTTGAACAGGTTTGGGGCAATATTCAATGAACTGTAACTAATCATTTTCATCTTATCGCCTACAGAGTCATTGCATTGGAATGATGTTTAGCTAATTTTCCAAAGGACACATTTACTATGGATTGTTCTACAGAGCTGTCAGGAGCGACAGTGAGCCAAAACATACTCTGTCAAGGGAAGTGTTTGGTTGATGAAATTATAAATAAGTCATCAACCAAAAGTCTGTTAAAATGAATCGTCATTAAATGTTTCTCTAAATACAGTGTTTAATCTCAAACTCCAAAATAGGAACTGCAAGACTGTCTTTCCCCACCTCATTCACAGATCTCCTCTTTGAACACATCATGAGAATATTAAGTTAGTTAATTTAAGCTATATGTGCATGTGAGCACATGCAGAGAGGCAAAGACTGTGATATGTTTTACATAAAGCAGGCCATTGTGCACTGATTATAATGTGTAAAGAGGAAATATGTTTATACCACAATCTATTCTAAACTCAAATAGGCAGCAGTACTCTGTGTTTATAAATATAAATGCAAAACCTATGTTAAAATAATGTTACGGGTCTGGATTCTAACCACAAAAGCCAGGAAATTCAGAGCAAACTTTCAAAGTTTGGGCCTGATTCTGGTTTCACACTCTTGCCATATTAACTCCAGTGTTTTCAGCAATGGTTTTTACTGGAGAAAACACAACCTTTTGTCTGAGGCTCTCCTGAGAGGCCTTAGGTATGGCAGTGCTAGTGCTTTATCATATTTAGGTCTGAAGGCAAATACAAGAAAAGCATGTAGGCAGCTGTGACAGGGTCCCCCAGGGCTTCACTTAATCTAATGAAGTGTGTATATGTGTACGTGGGGGTGTGCAGGAGGGGAAGGAGGGAAACGTGCACTCTTGGCAACCACATCCTCAAAACTCTTTTGTCCTCCAAGACACATGTAGATTTCCTGCAAAGCTTGGAGCTAGCTAAATATTATCAGTCTTTAGAAGACTTTCATACAATTAATTGTTCTCATGATGCATAATTTGCAATGTTATACCACCACATTTTAAGGAACCTATAACAAAGGAGCACAGCCAGGGATGTCCCCATTGAGATACACAACTGAAATATTAATCAAGAGACATCAGTGAGGAAGGGGGAGGAACTGACCTAACCCTGTGCAGTCCTGTGTAGTGTCCTAGTGCACAGTCATGACAAGGACAAAAATGCTGGCGAAAACAAGCACGAGGCTGTCTCATTCCACCTAGGCCAGGAAGGGCTGATCTAGTAGCCACCTCTGACAGCAGGAGCACGTGCTAGCTCTGGCCTTGTGGCAGAAGAGAGCTAGCCATCCCCACACTGTTGCTGGTATATTGGAGCAGCCAAGAAGGTTCACCACAGCGTGATTCATTATTTTCACTTTCTGCAGCTTTCTTCCTCAAAACTCCAGACACATGTCTTTTAGTAAAACTGGTTTTGAATATCTAGTTTACTCTAGCAATAAAGCCGGTTCTGAGAACTCTGGCATTCAGTAAGGATATTGCTTTGCTAAATATAGCAAAACCTTTCTTGAGGGATAATCTTCCATGTGTTCTAGCAGATGCACTGTGGAGTTCCTGGGTGTCTGTAGAGCAATACATTATTTATCTGGAGGGCCCAGATATGTGGTTAAAGCAAGTCAACAAGGAACATTTCTCTCAGTAAATATTAGCCCAAGATTAGGGGGACAAAACTGAAGGTCACAATGAGCTTCCTAAAGAGCCATGAAAGGGGAATTTAGGCACTAAATAGAAAGCAAGGTACCCACAAAAGAACAGCCAACTGCTTGGGCTCTTAAGGAGGTACAGTAGGCTACATAGCTGTTAGCCATGTAGCAGAAATCCCTTAATCTCTGCTTTCACAGTGCCTAGCAATGTCAACCTTGACTGGCCCAGATCTGCCTAAAAGTGGGAGTTGACACCTACCTTTTCTATGATAGTTGATAGTTCGTGAAAGTTGAGAAAGTCATTCACCCAGTGCTTTCCTGCAGGCCACACTGGTTGGAGGAGCTCAACCATTCCTTGTGTTGCAGCTTTCTTCTGGGCTGGAAGGAAGACAGATTGTCCACGTCTGTGTTTTAACAACAACAGCACTCTGTCGGCACGATCAAGCAGACGAAGGGCCTTGTGTCACAATCCTCAAAACTCTTCTACTGGAAAATCGAGAGAGCAGAACTAATGGGCTCCAAAACCAGGATGTCCAGCTCACTTTGTCCAAAGGAATAGGCAATCCAGACCAGAGACAGAGTGAAAGAGAGGAGAAGTAACAGGGTGAAATTACTGTGGATGTTGGTGGGGTACCAAAACACATCAAGAAGAAGGGGATATACCTAGAGGAAATGTTTCAATAATGGGTATGTTTGGTTAGACGCATATCACTTTCAAAGGAACTGTGAAAAGGGATCATGTTAATGCTTATGTTCCCAGTTAATGAAAATGGTACTTCTGATGTTTCTCCTACTATTCTGTACTATCCATCAAATAATATTTAAAAAGACAAAACATCAGCTGCAAATACACTGATCATCTTTCTATGAATAACATCAACACACTTTACACAATCAAGTATCATTGCTCTACTAGCCAGTCCCGAAGTTCATTGCTGTAGAAAATCTGGAAAAAAATGGGCACACGTCATTTGCTATCTATCCATTCTTAGTTTATTTAATCTAGCACCATTATTTCTCATTATTTTATTCTTAAGTTCAGTGTCCTTACTTAGTTAAATGGTCAAATATTAAAATTAAAATAAAATAAAATAAAATAAAATAAAATAAAATAAAATAAAATAAAATAAAATAAAAAACGTCATGTGTGCACGGAAATGAAAGGACTGAGACCCTAGTCTCAGTTCACAGACTTTGTTGAAAGTCACGTGTCTACCCAACTGAAGCAGTGCTCCATGGACAAAAAACTGATGGGAGAAAACTCAGGATCAGCCCTTTGTTCCTACCCCAAGGACAGCAAATAAAATGCCAGGAAACTTGTTCTTTATTAAAAAGCCATAACGAGACACACTGTACAAATAAGTGTGCCAGATGAGAGCATTACTATATAAGGCTGGGTAGAAAAGCCAAATGCAGAGATAGAAACCCTGCCTTCAGCCAAATCTACCAACACACATCATCACAAAAGCAAATGGAAGGTCTCAAGCAAATCACGCTGCCCTGCATCATGCAGTTATCAACAAATTTGATACATTGAGACAAGTCGAACCGCAGTAAGAAACAAGTCATCCCAAAGGAACAATATTCTTGTCTTCCTGTGAGGAGAGCATGTTTTCATACACTGTGACTATTGTTAATGGGTCCTTGGAGATCTATACATAATTTCTATTGCATCTAGATGTGGTTGTCTCCTTAAGCATGCACTGAAGTGTTGAATTTTTGTAATATGCCCTTTCTACAAATAACTCAGAATCAAAATCAAGTAATTCTTGGTCTAGACTTGGGAAAGGTTTAGGTGTTCATTACAAGTTTGTAATTTTACAGAAGTTTTTCTTACAAATGTTAGGCATAGATGGTTAGGCTGACAGACCAATAGATACACTCAGGACTGAGAGCAGTGAGTCTGATCTTCTGCCCATAGACCCTGGAAACTTCATTGCAATGCTCATCATCCTGTGCTGAAAGGAGGCCTCAATACCACAGTCCACAAGTTAGGGAGACGACTGCCTGACATCATGTTGCTTATGGTTTTCGGGCTTTATTCCATTTGTGTTGATATAAATCTGGAATAATTCCATTAGGGATAGCTATGTTACTGTGTCAGCCTAGATTTGCATTTCTGGAAAGTGATCGAGCTCCTGCTGTATGGCGCCTGACTTGGTAGGATAGAGGATGAAAGGGTATGTTCACTCTTCTTGTTTATTTATTCTCTGCTCCTGACAAAGCAGTTACTAGCCAACTGTACATGGACAAAATGACAAAATCACAAAATTTAAAACTACTATTCAGATGAGTTTTTTAAGAAACAGTTATGCATAAAAATTAGACTCAAAGCTTCAGTGACTAGAAATATTTACTGTAAGCCTGAAGTTTTGAAATGTTTTTATTAATTTAACAATCCCACAAGAAAACACCTTGGTCCTTACCAACTCTATATTATTTTTTTTTTTTTTTTGTATCATATTCACTTTTTAGACATTGCCCATAAATTATTTGCAGATTAATAATAATTTTTTAGATCAATACTTTGGTAGTAAAACTGTTTTGCAATTTCTCTGCTTTACCCTCTATTGCTCTTCTATAGAGAAATACTGTTGGTGGGTTTTGTTCATTGATAATCCACCTGATGATAACATAGGTCATAATCCATTTCTTCGGACTTGTGCTTGCCAGGCATTTCAGAGTGCATCAGCACTCTGAAATCAAGATAACTCCTCTGCAAGGGGAACTAGAGGTGTGAAAATTATGGTTTAGGTTGGAGGTAACCCTGTGCTGCTCAAAGGCACAGGCACTTGTTAGGGAATAAATCAATAACTAACACACAAATATTACTGAAATCACCAATACACAGGAAAAGATACACAAAATCCTGACTCCAGCATGTGGGAGATGGTTAGATTCACATCAGAGACATGGAGGGGTGCAGGGCCCTCTCTCTCTCTCTTCCTGGAGCCAAAAATAATCCCCAAAAGATGCAGTTCTGGTCTAAACAAGGGAGCTAGACCAAGGGAAGGGAAGGAAGAAGGTGAAAGCCTCATTAGCTTCCAGGTAAATTTAGCCAGGATTTTAATTTTAAGAAAGAAAGAAAAACATCCATGGGACTTCCAATATCTAGGAGAGTGAGAAAGAAGAGGGTAACTAGGATTTTTCTCCCAGGGGACAGAGTATCTTTAAAAGGAATTTCTTGCACATGGGGACAGACAACATGCCCTAGACTTTGCCCAGTAGCTGCTCAGCTTTTCAGGTGTCTCTCATGCAGTCTTGCAGAGGTACCTGAGATCTGAGAGCTCTGTTTATTTTCTGTGCATGTCTAAACTTTGAACTTTGCCCAGGTGGATTTCCAGGGTGCCACTTGAGGATTTGGTCAGATAGACAACGTTCTTTGAGCAGCTGGAGTGTGACTATAAAACTTTGCCCAGAAACACCAAAATTCTGTTACATCAAACAGCACACAGTCTGGGGGTTCTATGCGGCTCACTCATTTAGTCAACTGAAACAAATCTCAAGCAGATCTCAAGCTACTGAGGTGTTTAGAATAACTGTAGACTCAAGACAGGCTGCCAGGTTTCATGCCTTGAGCTAAGCTGTTGTTCAGAAAGTGCTCACACCAAGCCATACATTATTCATCATTTGCCATATTTTTTACAAATTAGTGTGGTTCTTTTTTCCTTTTTTTTTTTTTTTTTCCTGTCTTTCAAAGAAGTCTGAAAGGCTCATTTTTGTATCCAAAAATGCATCCAATGCTTGTGGAAGAAAGTCCCTGTCTTCAGGCGACATGGTGCTGTCTTCATTCCCATTTTCCACAGTGGTTTCACTCTTTTCGGTCTTTGATGTGGTCTCTGGAACCTTGAAAGCAAGTAAGCCTATCTCAGCTCTGGTGTGCCAGCAGCTCAGTATCCCAGCCAACGTGCCAGTACTTACAGCTGAAAGCTGGGGTCGGGGAGTTGGCAGAGGGGTGTGAGGGACATCCTGAATTACATCCCTGCACAGCCTAGCTTCCAATCCTGAAACCAACAGCACAGCACTTAGCAAGAAAGCTTTACCACCAGAGTCAAATAACATCCAAAAAATTGGGATTTACGCACATGTCAGAGACTGATTGCAGCTTGTCAGACACTCCAGGCTAAGTGATTTTAGAGCAATTTCTCCAATTACCAGTCTTTTTGTTTGTGCAGACCACCATGAGCAGACACCCAGAAATCTCACCACTCCATTAAGGACTTGGCATAATATACACACTTGCATATACAGATACGTACACACACACACAGAGCAGAGAAAAGAAAAAGTACTGTAATGCCTTCAATTTCCTATTTCATTGACTGGATTACTTTTTTGAGACTGGTTAAACAGACGCTGTGCTGGGTGGTTAGTGATTATCATTTTTCTGCAGTGTTAGGGTACTTGACATTTTCATTCCTCAGTGACTCCAGTTAAAAACAAATAGGTCTACCTGCAGTCCACATCTGATCGCCAGATGGTCTCTGTGCCTATGAAGCTCCCATCTCCAAGTGAATTCAAATGACCTCACACATACATCTTCAAACATTGCTATCTGACCACAAAAATGTATGGAAAACGCAACATCTGTACATGTCTGCATCTTAAATCCCTGTTGTTTTACAAAATATATTGCTTGTCACCCTGAAGTCTAAAGTCTCTTAATGATCTGCAGGGGGAGATGCAAATGGTAGCCTATAAGTTTAGGAGTTGTTTGTTGCATTAAACCATTTAATTTCAACCAAAGGTCAAAAGATACAGAACTATTCATTTGGATCCACTGAAGCTAACAAATTGGTCCTGTCAAGTACCCCAAAAGGTCCCCAAAGCACAGCTGTGTGTGACTGTAAGCCTGTATACTGCACACTATTCATGTAGCTGATGAGCCCAACCAGTTAAAATAACCCTGAGATCCCATGAAACCACCACTAATACTGTAAGACTTTTTCTGCCTGTGTAACAAAGCACTATTAAGTCTCACACAGCCGGTAAGATCCAGCATTGTTTCAAGGGAATACCTTGTCATATCAAAATCATTGTACATGTAAACCCACTTTCCCAACAAGCTGGTAAACACAGGCCCACTTGAATGGCTGGATGTAAAAACAGATGGGATATCACAAACATTTTCCAAACTACAACAGACTTCTAGGCCAATTAAACATGGTTAGCTTTGAATGGGAGAGGAAATAGTTTTCTTTGCTGTTAAATGTCAGAAAAAGTTTTTTTTTTCCTTGAGGCATAAAAGCCCAGTTCATTTTTGGAAACTTGCTAAAATTAATCAACCCTGCGTGAACTTTTTACCAAAACAAAACAACAAAAAAGTAGAAATATATAATGAAATATCTCTGGAAACACAGAAGTGGAAAAAAAAAAAAAAAAAGATTTTGAGTTATACAGTACTTAAATGAGTAAGAGCTTTTTCTCAACATGACTTAACCAATCAGGATGGAAAAATGTTCTTTTTTACTCTGAGCAGAACATGAAGCTGGTAATACATAAACAAATAAAATAATAATATAAATAATAAAATAAATATTGCTACACTTTTTCACTTTAAATGTCAGAATGAGAAAACAGGTTAACATGACTTTTCACTGCAAAACCAGTCTGCAGCATCTAAATTTCAACTTGTTTCCTTTTTCCTTTATCTTTTTCTTTTGCTTACAAAGCAAACTTAAATTTCAGTGCTCAAGAACTGCTATTTGCCTTCTGTGAAATTCATTAAGATGACTGCTTACCAAGGAGGAAATGCCAGTGTAAGTTATTTGTCCCTTCTGCTGTAGTATGACTTCATTTAAAGGGAAGAAATTAGATCTGAAAGCTCTCAGAACAGCAAGCCACCCCATATTCCAGGCTAGCCAAGTTTCCTATGCTGATGCATGTTTAGCTCCTTCGAAAGCCTTCAGCACACAGCAATGTCAATAGTGGCCATCAGGATGAAAAGAAAACATTGGAGAAATTCAGTTAATCTATCCTAGTAGACGAGGTCATGACAGGACCACGTGCATAAATAGTAGAGGTATTATTTTCAGATGTATATGTCCCAAGCAGGAATGGACCAGCTGGGGAAAGGTTTCCTTCCAAGTCCCCTGAACAAATGGCATCTTTTGGCTGGGCAGAACATGGGCTGGGATGTCATCCCTTTCTCTCTGGGTCAGTTCAAGGGAAAGTGGGAGCAAAAAATTGCACCAAAGACGACCTGGAAAATCTCTTCTGCTACACCTGAAGGACAGCAGGGTGAAGGGATGGCAGAAAGAAAGGGGAGAAACTGTAGGTTTGTTGGTTTTTTTGTTGTTGTTTGTTTGTTTTGTTTTTTTGATTGTCTTGACTTTCATTCTCATTGTCTTCTTTCATCTGAAGAAGAGGTGTGTGTGTGAATACTCAGGCCACAGTTGGCAATGTGGCATTTGCATACTGAACTCAGAGTGAGCTCTTTCAGCCTGCACACATGAAATCTGCTCGACTGTCATGAACTTTAATTCCTTGACAGCATAAGGATTAACCATCTACTCTCTAAACCAAACAAATGCAGTCAGAGCAATGTCCTTAAGGGTTTTTCAGTGATTCTGTGGTATCTGACATTGTGAAGCATTTGGGCTTAGATTCCTTTCATACTCTGGACTGTTCCCTGCAACAGCTCCCCACAACAAAAGCATTTCCCTTGAAGCCGCTGTTGCAAACACTTTTTGCACCACTTGTCAGACGTGAAGAGAGGATGATATAATTGAGCCTGCTTTAAAAAAAAATCAAACTGACATAATATTGCTAGTAACTTGACAGCTTTATGTAAAGCCTTCCCCAGAAAACCCAAGCTGATCACAGTGCTGAAGACAGGCAGAGGTTAGAGAGAAGGTTTAGGCTCTAGGACTTCTAGACTCAGCCTTTCAGAGGTTCGGCCGTATTTAGCTTGCCCTTTGACATGACCCAGCCTCAAACAATAGCTTTGTGGGTATGCTAAATGACCACATCTTGCCAGTTGCTGCCAAATTAATGAGCCCATGTCATTTTTAGTTTACAGTTCAGTCATAAAGCAGCCAAGTGGAAAATGAGTCAGGGACCGTTAAGGAGTGTCACGCAAATTTTCAAAGAGTACGGTCCCTAATTCCTCACTGCCCCTTTCAGAGGTCTCTAATCATCACTCTCTTTTCTCCCTTTCCTTTCTTCAGATCCTCTAAAGATCCCCCTCACTGTGCAAAAGAGTCTGGAGGGAGGAACTAGGTGCCGGTGGCTCAGGATGAGGGACCCCGGGGGAGTAAAATGCAACCTGCACTCGTGATATGCACAAAGACTGAAGTTGTCTGAGCAGTTGCCTCAGCTGCCCAGCTCACCAGTGGGGTACATGCCAAGCACAAGTGTTCTACAAGTGGAGAGGACAAAACTGAAGGGAAGCTTTCATGTAAAAAAAGGAATGGGTCAGGGGGAATCCTACCCAGAAAAATGCTCAGAGACAAGCACAGCATAATTTTCCACTGCCTTACATCATTTACAGGCAGGAGACCCTTTCTCTGTGAAAAGCTGCCCACCCCCAATCACAAAAATGTTTTCTTGGTCCATGGTTTGATCACAAACCCAAAACTCAGTTCAGGGTTGAAAAGCTTTCTGCAGCATTTGTACAATACATGCTCCTGTGCAAGTGGTTCTACATGTTTTCAATATGAAACCACACAAATATTGCCAGCTCTCCAGTTTGGCCTTGAAATTTTGAGCAGCTTCACTCTTCCTCAACTCTCTCATCTCTCACCTGTGTTTTAACTCCTCCTGACTGTTTTGACAGCATATTTACTTATTTTAATCCTACTTTCCCTCCAGTATTTTCCATCTTTATCTCTCAGTGGCTCTGGACTTTGCCCTTGTGCTCCACAGCCTGGGTTTCTACCTGGGAAGTGTCTCAGCTCCTCCAGGCCTGATTGCTAAATTATCTTGTTCGTGGCTGCTCCAGGCAACACAAGACTCTCTGCTTCTCTAGTGCCAGGGATCAACTTTGTCATTATCCTCAGACAAACTCCCTGGGGCCCAATTCAACTCAGATTTGTCCTTTTTGTTTTTTAAGACAGCCTCAGCCATGTCTCAGGCTCTCTCATGTAATTTGTCTTTCTCTGTCCCTCTTTTTGCTCATCCTGATTGCCGAGTACTTTGTTTCATGCATCTCTCTAGAGGCTAAGTGTATTCATTGAAAGCTGGTCTAGGATTACTCATTTGAACAACAACAACAACATATTTTCTTCACGATACGTTCACACCCTTTTCACAAGTTTGCTAGTAGGAGTATTTGTGGAAGCAGCATATTTGACAACTACAGGTCAGAATATTTTTTGTATGCAAATACAAATGCTAAAGACCTAAATATGAGTATTTGCAAATTCTAGGAGGTAAGTTCTTCCAATTGGGAAATAGACTGGTTGTCACATGACCTCTGTGCCCATCCAAAATTTGAAACACATTTCACATTTATACACAGAATTTTCTCACGGAATCTCTTGCAAACCATTTACAGGCCCTGGGCTAGATTGTGGTGCTCCACCACATGCCCTAAATAGAGAGCAGTTCAAGGCCACACAGGAAGAACCAAAGAGTTTGAGCCTGTCTAAGAAATATTCTTCCCCAGGGCTGCTCCCTATGTGTGGAGGTGAACGCTTGGCATCAGCCATGAGGAAAAAAAAATATTTAGGAGCACAGAAATTGAGAAAAGATCTCCTAACTCCTCAGGACTACTCCCTGGCTCTCTTGGGTTGCACCTGAGATTATCATTCTCTTGATTTGAGCAAGCTTCCATCAAAAGCAGGTATGTTTCTGTCCTCCTGCTCCCAGCCTAACCTTACTCCTTGCTGTTTCAGACATTCATGTCTTTCTGATAAGGATGTCAATAAAGTTTCATTAAGCTGTTTTGTTTGTTTGTTTGTTTGTTTTTGTCTTTTATATGAGAGCCCTTGTGGTTGGTTTATATGTAGCAACCAGACCATCCCTCAGACTTGGTTTTGCTGGCCTAAGCAAGCTGAGAACTCTAGTGTTCTGCTGTAAGATCACTTCTCCGTTCACTTAAATGTGCTCCCAAACAGCATTTCTTGGCCACTGTTTACCTCTGAATTGTTCTTCCTGAAACACAGGAACTATTTTTCTTGTTCTCCTGTTCTTGTTCTTTTTTCCTCCACTTGCATTTCCTTTGCATGGGCTCAGCTTTGGTCTTGGCAGTTCTCACTACACCACGGACTTCTGGCACTGGTACCTGCGTGTCGTTTGGTCCTGAACAGGAGCTCCGTCCACCATGCTATCTCCACTCAAAAAAACATGCCCTGACACCTGTGCCCAGGCCCCGTATCTTGCAGTTTTTTCCCAACCTTTCAAACACTCTGATGATTCAGATGTCTTGAAAATGTCTGGGAGTGACAGACAAACTTGAGAAAAACTGGGGTGGGTGTATGAGCTATACATTAAGAGAAGAAGCGAAAACTGCAAGTGACATGAATAAAACAATAGTTACAAGTTACTCTCTCTTGTCTGTCCCTACAAGTGCTTTCTCTCTTTCCCAAACATACATATCCTTTTAGTCTTTCTCTCTCTACCCCTTCCTCCCCCATCTCTTTCTTCCGGTTCCTATTTTCTTCCTCACTATTACTATTCACTGGATTTCCCTCCAACTGTTAGAAAGCAGCTCAGAAAATTTTAAGGAGATTTAAGGCACTGCTCCTCTGCTTATTGGAAGATATCACAGCAAAATCAGTAAAGACAAACACTGGCACTGGTTTCTGTTCAGTCTGGTACAAGGGTCAGTGCCTTCATTTGGATCCTTCACAGCTGTAATTTCTCCAAAATTATCATCATATCAGCAAAGCATCATGATAGGATTAGACTTTGGCTAAGGACTCAGTGATCTGGGGAAGGCTGTTATGGTGCATTCTCAAATTTTGCTTGCAAGGCTTTCCCTTGGTGGGAAATATTTTTTGGCTCCAGAAGCCAGCAGAGACACTCAAAACCCCATAAATGCACAACCCTTGCACAGGTCTCTCCCTTGCCCACTGCTCGCTGGGCACCATGAGACCCCCATCAACCCCACACGGACCCCACAGGTCCATCTCTGCAGAGCTTTTCAGAGGGGGAACAGCAATACTCCTGGCCTATGGAAAGGGCCTGTGGAGAGAAGTGGGGGCTAGGGATAGCAAAGATGAGCCACCCAGGAAAGAGATAAAACTGTCCAGGTTACTATTATAAAATGCCTGGTGGAAGACCATTTCTTCCTTCATTGAAGCCAAAGGCTTTGATTCCACTGATGATGTAATCCACAAAACAGGACTGTTGCACTGACCAGATGCTTCTTCTGTACAGCTGAATTTTAGACTTGTCACATATCCAATATGCAAATCTTGCACTAGGAAGTTATAAATTAAGCTTTTAAAGGGCAAATATATTTCTAATGGCAAAAGCTCATAGTCATAGTCATTAAAGAAGTGTGTATTTTATTGCATTTTCTCACAGAGTGGAGATTTTTCTCTCTTACCTCGCACCCTTTACCACTGCACAGCAACTCTGAGGCAACCCCAATTAGTTCCTTAGGACTCAGACCAGTGTGTTCAATTGGCTTGGAAACTACAGGCATTCAGCCTTAACCTGAGCACCAAGATTTATTTTAATCCCATAAAAAGTAGACAGGAATATAAATGTGCCAGATTATCAGCTGAGGCAAACTAGCTCTGCATCACTGGGTTCAGTGATGCTGTGCTGATTGAATCCATAGAAGCATTTGGCCTCAATGCATCCTAGAGAAACAGTCTCTCAGAAAAAACAATCAATGCAAAGCTGTGTTGTCATTGGAAGCCTGGAACTGCCGCAAGTTAGAATTACTCAAGTTCTTTGGTGTGATGTTTAAGCAGCAGTGCTTGAATGCCAGGGAACTGGAAGCCAAAGAAACCATTCCAAGTTGGATTTGGTAAGCACAGGGTTTTACTTTAAAGCACATTAGTCAGACAAGTTCAGTCAAAAGTCATATGTAAGATTATTAGCTCTTGTGCAGGGGTTTTCTCATTTCTGTTGGCTCTTCAGACTCTGTGGAAGCCATACTGAGCAAACAGTGAACAGCTGAAGATTGTTGTGCTGGAGGCATTTTCTTTCCATGCCTTCCCTCGCTGTGCATCCGCTTGCTATTGGAATCCCACAAGAAACAAATTCCATTCTTAAAATCATAGTTTTGGGAAAGCAGCTCAGAGAAAGGAAGGGAAAAACATTATGATGAAGCCTCCTTTTTCCAGCTTTCTTAGTATTAGAGACAATGGACCCCGTGGTGTGTCATACAGTAAACAAGAGAAAGGACCCAGCAGTAATGAATAGCACAGTCATGCCAGAAGAATGTTTCTAACCCTAGGACTCCAAATTGTGAAATGCTCACACAACCTTAACTCTGCCCTCTGGATATGTTATGAGAAAGCCCGTTGTTACCTGACTACTTATTAACTCTGTCAGTGAAATTCATTAATCAAATGGATTAAAACATGATTGAAGATGAAAAGAGTGGTGTGTAAAGCCCAACAGGTGTCCCTTCTGTTGTCCATAGCTTTGGAACTACACTTCTAAACCTGGGAGCTTGGGCCAATGTAAATGTGAGCAACCTGAAGAGACCAGGCAGCTCAGGGACCATGCAGAGGATCCTCAACAGCATAGCTCAGGCTCCCAATGCCAAGGGACCCACAGCAGTGGAGAAAGGAAAGCTCTAGAGCAAATACAGAACTTGGGACTGATTGTATTGCATGTAAAAATCAGAGAAAGAACCTGCTGAACACAGGGTGAGCTGTGATACCTGAGTATAATATGGGATGTGAGCTACCAATCTTGTGCCTCACAGAGCACTCAGGCTCCTATTAGGTCCTTCAAAAACAGGTGATGGCAGGAGCTTCATGTGGAAATATTGCCTTGTTCTCCTCTCCTTCCCCTAATGCCTGCTATAAGATATGAAAATATATAGACTTCAATCTGACTGAGTAAAGTGTGTATTTTATCTTCTCCTGACTTTTTATCCCAAGTGCACCTGGCAGAGTGGTTTGGGGCTGAATCCACTTCAAATATAGCCAATATGCTTAGGAAGGATAACCTATAGTGGGTCTCTTCTCCTAGGCAGTGAAAGCTAATCAGTCAAATGCATCTTTCCACCCTCAACACCATGGCTCTTCTGCTCTTTTCATTTGACATTCATACCTCATCTCCCATTAAATTTCTGAAATGGAGTTCATGTTCACATCTGACTCAGCTACCTTTCAGTTAGATTTGTTCTAGATTGACCAGAGGGTGAACTATTTATCAGCAACCCTGTCAACACTGTTGGGGAAGGGAAGAGGGTGCAGTTGACATGCTGGAGGGAAGGGATGCCATCCAGAGAGACCTGGACAGACTTGAGAGTTGGGACTGTGTGAACCTCATGAGGTTCAACAAGGCCAAATGCAAGGTCGTTCGTCTGGGTCAAGGCAATCCCAAGTGCCAATACAGCCTGGGTGGAGAATAGATTGAGAGCAGCCCTGAGGAGAAAGACCTGGGGGTGCTGGTTGATGAGAAGCTCAATATGAGCCAGCCATGTGCACTCGCAGCCCAGAAAGCCAACTGTTTCATGGGCTGCATCAAAAGAAGCATGACCAGCAGAGCAAGGGAGGTGATTCTCCCCCTCTGCACTGCTCTTGTAAGACCCCTCCTGGAGTGCTGCATTCAGCTCTGGGGCCCGTAGCACAAGAACAACATGGACCTGTTGGAGAGAGTCCAGAGGAGGGCCACGAGGTTGATCAAGGTGCTGGAGCACCTCTCCTATAAAGACAGGCTGAGGGAGTTGGAGCTGCTCAGCCTGAAGAAGAGAAGGCTACAGGAGGAGTTTATTGCAGCCTTCCATGACCTAATTCTAGTACAGCAGTGCTGGGAATGGAGTTTTTGTTAAGGAGTACGGTGATAGGACAAGAAGTAATGGCTTTAAACTAAAAGAGGGTAGATTTATATTAGATATAAGGAAGAAATTCTATAGTCAGAGGGTGGTGAGGCACTGTAATGGGTTGCCCAGAGCAGCTGTGGATGCCCCATCCCTGGAGGTGTTCAAGAGCAGGCTGGATGGGGCTTTGGGCAACCTGGTCTAGAGGGAGGTGTCCCTGCCCATGGCATGGGGGTGGAACTGCATGATCTTTAGGGTCCCTTCCAACCCAAACCATTCTGTGATTCTATGAGTCCATGAACACCTCTCAGCTTGGGCTTCCTCTCTTGTCTGCAGCTTTCAGGTGCACAGGCCTCCTGTTGGTGTTTTGGGAAAGAAAGCACAAGCAACCATCCTGAGCATGGCTTGGGCACTGCAGCTTCTGTGTATCTCCTTTGGGCAATTTTCTACTTCTGTATACAATCACAAACCTTATTTAGCTAGAGGCTTTGATAATGTGTGTGAATGCATAAACAGAAATATTTTTTCCTTTTTTGACCCAGCCCTTCAATTTACCTTTGGTGGTGAGGCCAGCATCCCAGGGGCAAGCCAAGATGCTACCATGCAGTTGTTCAGAGCACATCCTCTCACTGGGTGTGAGGGGGGCTCTACCGGCTTGACATGGCATCTGCAGCAAACGCTCCTCCTGTCCCAACTGCAGGACTCCGACATCCTTCACTCTGCTGTGACTGAAGATGCCAGGGTACAGCTTGCCTGGCTTTTTAATTCAATTTTAGCCAACTGGTGAAAGCTATCAAAGAAGTCTAGTCAAACTGCCTTATGTCATGACTTCGCAGATTGCTGGCCAACCTAGCACTGAAATGGAGGTCGACAATGAAACTATTGAAATAAGTGTCAAGGAAAAATATAGGATGAGAGAGAGAAGATCCTTTTCCTCTTATTTTGCAATTTCTTTTTCTCTCTCTCTCTCTTTCTTCCTTTCTTTCTTTTTTCTTTCTTTCTTTCTTTCTTTCTTTCTTTCTTTCTTTCTTTCTTTCTTTCTTTCTTTCTTTCTTTCTTTCTTTCTTTCTTTTTCTTTCTTTCTTTCTTTCTTTCTTTCCTTCTTTCTTTCTTTCTTTCTTTCTTTCTTTCTTTCTTTCTTTCTTTCTTTCTTTCTCTTTCTTTCTTTCTTTCTTTCTTTCTTTCTTCCTTCCTTCCTTCCTTCCTTCCTTCCTTCCTTCCTTCCTT
>NC_048926.1:27045805-27056541 GCF_011077185.1 Oxyura jamaicensis | reverse complement strand
GCTATGTCATGCAGTAATAGACGGGTCTTTCAACAACAACACGAGAAACGGAAGAACCTGGCAAAATTAGAAAGGGACCTTTGTCTTCAGATTGCAGACCTTTAGCGGTAACATGTGCCATTGCCTCTAACACTGTGACTGGGGTACCCATCTGCTCTGTAGCATGTTGCCACAGGTGTAGTTTGTTGTTGTTTCTAACCTTTTACATATGCTCATCTAAACAACCAGACAAGTGTCTTTTTGTTTCACGAATGTGAAGTCTGTTATATTCCCTGCAGCTAATGCTTTGTGCAGTGAGAACCTCATGCAAAGCATTACTGAAGCACAAACAAAGATCCCCAGAACTTAGCTTGATCACTCTTGTAATCACTGAAATTGGACTTGGAACTCTGTTCCTGAAGCACAGATGAGGCTGGAGAGCAAGAGATCTATTTTGCCTACTAGAAGAGAATGCACTGGCCAGCTGGGTGGTATTGCCACATTTGCCCTGTGAGTTAGAGCTAACTGGTTAGGATGAATGGCAACAGACACTGAAAGAAAAGAGGGAGGAATAACTACAAACTTCAGGTGAAAGGTGCAGTTGCAACACACTGTGTAGAAATTAAGCCCTGCAGTATTTCTGGAAACATCAACCTACGTCCAGCAAAAGGATGAAAGTTATAAATCCCATTTTATAGGTTTGGAGGCTCTCAGGGCACTGCATAAAGCCAACAGTTGCTGCTGGAATATTCAGTGTTTTCCTGTGGGTCAAATCCAGAAAGGAGAAAAAAATACACAGAACATGGAGGCAAAATGGAATAAAGCAAGTATAATTCTTCTTTCAGTAAAGCGCTAGAAAATATAAGGTTATCCTGCAAAAGCATGGATAGGGAGATAGATGGATTTATGATATTTTACACAATCAGAAAACAATTTAACAAAACATTTTCTGCTGCTGCTTATATCATCATAACTCCAAGCAACAGTAATGGATTGACTGCATGGGAGTTATACGTATTTGTCTATCAGGCTTCTGCCTTGCAAGTCATCACTTTGCAGTGAATAGTTGGTTTTGGTTAATTTGCTTGTATATTTTTGCCATCAAACTGCAAGTTTGAATTATATTTTAAAATTACTGTTATCTCTTAAACTTAGCAATATGTGTCACATGAAAGCTGAGAGAAAAATATATCTGTAATTAGGGGATTCTCAAAGGCACTGTATTATTTTGCTTTTGGCACATCTAGGAAATAAAAATGTCTTTATTGGCAGAAGCATCTCAAGTCTCAAATATAGAAGGATTTTATTACAAATTAGTATTTTTTCAGTTTCAAGCAAATGACTCTCCAAAAATAATCACAGAGAGCAAGACTAATGGTGTAGCTATATTAAAAAATCAGCAGAGGTAGAAAAAGGAGGATAGTACTTGACATATTTGCTCTTTATTTTTGTGGTCTGATGACTAGACCATGACACCGTGCAATGCTCCAGCAATTCCCAAGTGTGCGACTCCCAGCCACTTGCTAGGAGTTGGTGTGGGATTAGTGGAACATGCAGTTCTTGCTTACTTTTGTGTTTTTGGCTGTCATCGTTGCAGAGTGAAATTTGGAGGCCTACAGAATCCAGACTCACAGCCCCTTGGGGACTGTCACTAAACAGGAGTGGAGCCAGCTTTGGGGATTGGAGCCACCAGTGACTGCCGGGTGGCTAAACACCACAAAGTGAGGCCTAGCATGGGGAAGATGGGAAATTCATCAAGACAGGCACAAGAGATATGCAAAGGAACCAGAGTACCCAATACCAAAGCAGCAAATTAGGAAACAAAGAGAAATAAATTACAAGAAAACACACAGAGGGAAGTATCAAACACACGACATTAGAAACAGCTACAAATGCATATTCTCCTAAAACAACTTTTCTTTGCAAATTATTGCTCTGGTTACCACAGAAATGTTACGCAGCTATGAATAGGAGGGAAAATGTCCAGAATGTTATTCTGTTTAGATACATTAATATGTCAGCTGCGGTACTGTAGGAGCCAACAGGAGGAAAATACTGATGAAAGGAGTATGAAAGGCAGAGCAAGAAAAAAGTCGTCCTTCTCTGGCATCCTTTACCTTCTAGTAGCCAGCATCCTGGGACTGTCCTAAGCCAGAAGCTTCATCTGAATCTCCAGGAACAAACTCCACAAAGTCACTGGGTCTAGAGCCACTTCTCAGAGTTGTGGATTTGCCACTGAATTATAACTTCTATGAAACAGTCTTCAGTCTCGCTGTTTTTCAGACTGCTACCTAAGCATCATTGTATGTTGCTCTGGACATTTAATAATCTCTGTGACCAGATGATCTGTACAGAATTTGGGGAAAAGCCCACCTTTGTTGTTTAAAAAGATTATGATACACCTTAGCAGATCCTGCACTAAGTGTTAGTGCAGATTCCTGAAGAAGAGCTGAAGAATTTCAGGAGGCTTTAAATGAAAAGAGATTACATTACCTCCAGTTATAATAGGCCAAAATAAAATAAAATAAAATAAAATAAAATAAAATAAAATAAAATAAAATAATGTTTTAATTAGTTTCATTTTTATGTCAGTGTAACAAATTTGGACTGGTTAGTTTTTGTTGTTTGATTGTTTTGTTTCATCACAGCCTCCTAGACAATGATTATTTTGTGTTGTAGATCAATTAAATATCAAGTATTTACAGAGATATTAGCCAATTCAACATGACTTATTATTCACACACTGGGAGATATAAAGACATTTTTGTTAACAAATTTACTAAAAGTTGGATGTGGCTTAATGTGCAACAAAAGTGATTTATGGAGTTTGGATGAGGAAATTGCATAAATCATGTTGTATGCACAGGTAAAGCATGTACTGTATTCATTGAGTTCACACAATAAAACATTTTAATATTTCTGACAACAAATCTAACCCTAAATTTAAGCTGCAGGATGCCATGGAATTATCAACATTAACTATACTTAAGGAAATGAATCATCTAGTGTAAATTTTTAAAAGAAATAATAATAATAAAGAACATTTAAAGAAAAAACCTCTACCACTTTTACTGTGGATAATATTTGTAACTTCACTACTTCTTCCTTCTCGCACCTAGAAAATCTTTAGGCCCTTTATATTTCATACAGGTCCAACTAAATATGTTAGAGATTGATTGTGAAATAATTTGTGTAGATGCCTAAAGATGGATTTAGGTGGCCATAAGTAGCCTCATCAATGGAAATGACTGCTATTAGTGACCTGTTCTGATGCCCAGTATATCTTGTATTCTCTGCTGATTTCTGACTCCACTTTTGCAAAGCTTCTACATAAAAAAATAGGTTGAGATGCATGGTTATTTTTACTAGACCATAATATTAGACTGAGTCCTCACTAAATGTTATTTTCACAAACAAGAGGGACTTTATAGTGAAAATTTTTGGTATCTCTGTTTCACAATTAACATAAGAAAATACAAGGCGTGTGTGTGCTGAAATTAAAATGTATATTGCCAGGTGTTGTATGATGCTGGAATGGCTCAATAGTGGGAAAAAAAATGCAGCCAAGTAATCAGGATCCTTCACTGAGATCTGTGTGGCTGCTGGGGAAGCCCTGTGTGGAAACAAAAAGGATAAGATTTCAAAATTGAATCAGTAACAAACAGGACAGGGACTGCACCTTATGAACAGTTAAATCAAGGCAAACCTGAAATGAAAATGTCATTCAGACACTGGGACACCTTGAAGCAGCCTTCAGTAAAACAGGAACATGGGGCAGAAGAACGACAGCAGAATGAGTACGTAGGTAATGGCTGGGATACTACCCTGTGGCAAGGATGCCCTTGGTACCTGTGGTGGTTTTACCGTGCTAGGCAGTTGAACACCACAATCGCTCTCTCACTCCCCCTCCTCAGATGAGGAGGGGAAGAAGTAAAGGAAAGAACAACTCACGGGTTGAGATAAGGATGATTTAATTAAAGAGGGGAAAAAAATATATATATATATATATAATTAAGGAAATATTATTATTAATTAAACAATTCAACTAAAGGGAAAAAAAAAGGGAAAGGGGAAGAGGAAGGGGGAAAGGGGATAACTAAACAAAACAAGTAAAGGCTATGTGGAAGTGCAGAGGAAAGAAATTACTCTCTACTTCCCACAAATGAGCGATGCTTGACCACATCCTTGAAGCAGGGCCTCAACGCACGTAGCCGGTGTTCGGGAGGAGGACAGACGTTTTCGCAACGAGAGCCCACCCCTCCCCTCTTCTTCCTTTTTCCACCTTTTATTGCTGAGTGTGACACCACATGGTATGGAATATCCCTTTGGTTGGTTTAGGTCAGCTGCCCTGGTGATGTTTCTCTCTCACTTTTTGCCCACCCCCTAGGAGGGTCAGAGAGAGTCCTGATGCTCTGCCAGCACTGCTCAGCAGCAGACACAACACTGGTGTGATACCACTGCTGTTCTAGCTACAAGTGCAGAGCGCAGCACTGTATGGGCTGCTGCAGGGAAAGTTAACATCCCAGCCAGACCCAGTACAGGACCTAAGGCCCTGACTGCCTCGTTGGTAATCCAGTTACTATTACCTCCTCTCTCCAGATATTTTCAAAATTATAACATATTTCTGTGGTTCCACAGCTCAAAATGGCAGATTGCTAACTCACCATCAGTAACTCCAGAAAGAATGAATTCTGGCACTGTCAGCACTAATACTGGTGAGACTTCTGGTCTCAGTAAATAGACAGTTGGGCTCCCTTTAATGTCTCCTATCATCTGGAAAACGACCCAACACAATTCCAAATTTTTGATGTTATGCCAAGAGATTTTAGTAGACATACCTGCATGCACACACGCGTGCGCACCCACACATTACATATATTTATATATATGTATATATATACTTATATACTTATATGCTTATGCATATATACTCTGCTTAGAAAACACTTAGAGTGGTCATGGACATATATATAGAGTATACCCAAACAACAATATGCTTGGTAACAATCAGTCATAGGGTTTATAGAACACAGTGCAATCTAAACTAACCCCAGTGTCCATATAGACCTGTTGCTCTGCCTGTGGGGCTAGAGCCTATCTGGAGAAAATATGTGAGACCCCCTGCAAGACATAAATAATTATCAAAGCAATGTCACTGGGCAAAACTGTTTAACTGATGGGCAGCTGCTTCACACTGTGCTGTTATGTTTTACCAATCAAATGTCCCAGTGGTTGAAATGAATTCATTGAACTCCACATGGATTAAACAGGCTAGAGTGCACTCATCCTCTCTTTACCCAAAAAGAGAAGATTTCATTCAAATGTTGATTTGCAGCATGTCAGATGTTTTCTTCAATTAAGTAATCTCATTTTAAAGTTAGCCCTGTGCCAGAAAAACAAACAGTACAGCTTACAAACACATGCGCAGTAGTTACATGCATGATACAACATTATGATTTTTGGAAGGCTGCTCTTGAAAGCCAAGGAATTTGTATCTATAATGAGATCAAAGTTACAGAAGTCTTAGAAAAATGCGGCTTTCCATTGAGTCCATATACTTCTTTTGTAGTTAGTGGATATACACAGACATTTTGATCATAATAGACAGGCTCCAAAGCTTGTACACATTTCCTGTTGTAGCTCAAAAAGACAAATTAGTCTGTAGATTTTCTTTGTACAGCCTTCATTATTCATATTCTTTATAAACAGTTTAATTCTTCACAGAAGCTTTTTCTTTTTCTCCTCAGCTTAGAAACTAATTGACTAGAATAAAGATAAACAGATAATTATTACTAAAAATAATAATAAAATTATCTTTCCTGGTCTTTATGAAGGAGATCAGAGATCCAAGACACAGATACTTCTAAAATGGATGAAAGCAAAACAAGAAATGTCCACATTCTCGGACCAAAGACATCTACAGAAAATTAAGCATGCTACATGGTTTTATCTCAGCTTCAGGACTGATGACTGAGGGTTGACCACACTCATGCCAGAATTAACAGAGTTACATCAAATCTGATTTGTGGCCTAATGGCAGGAAGGTTGGCATGGCTAAACTAGACCCACTGAAAACTTTTTGTAGGATTCCATGATGACACAGCTGACTAAGGATTGTGTTATGAATTATTACTGCCATTAGTACACCTGAGAGCAGAGCAGTGCACCAAAGTGCTGCAGGCTGGGGGTCCTTGCATTCTGAGGACAGGGTAGCTTTGCTGCCCCTCAGTGCTAGCCAGCATAGCTAGCATCCAGGGTCATAGTTGGCATGATGGGCAACTAAACAGTCAAAACTGGGCAGGAAATGAACAGTCTATCAGATGCTAGGTACCCCTCCAACTAAATCTAATAAACTCTAAAGCTGTAGAAGCTATTGATCTGATTCATCCACCACAGCTCAGAAAAGGAACTCAAATGTGCTCCAATGCCCTTTGCAGAGTTAATTCAGAGAAAGGCTTATGATACACCATAGTACCGAGCTGCTGATCTTATGCCATCCTGCATGTGATGTGACCCCTCTGAGGACAGAAGTCTCAGCAGAATATTATGCATCCATTAGTGTCCTGGTTCAAGGGCTCCAGCCATACCTCTTCTGCAAACACAGTCCAAGAAACAAGCTCAGACACAGTCCGCAACTCATGCACATATTGATGCCAGTGTCCCAGTGTGTGGTGGCACACAGTCCATGTCCAGTGCCTCCAGGAAAAAGTCTGATGGTGTTGGCCACATGAGGAAGACACGTGGTAGCCAACAGGGAAGGTCCATGAAAGCTCAGGTCTTCTTCTCATCTTTTAGAGGGTGCACAAATGTTTCTGTGTGGTATTCAAAAAGTTTGGACATGAAGCAAATTTTAATTCAAGTGCAGGAGGATGCTTACATTCACAGAGCAAGCTATGTGTAGTGAAGTAGTCAAGCCATCCTCCAAGAACGAACTCAAGTGTTAGTGACAGTATCTAATCAATGCAGTTATGACCTTATATACAACTACTTAATTACAAATTGCAATGGTTTTCTTAATTTAACATTAGTTTTGAAAAAAAACAAAACAACCGGGGGGGGGGAGTGAAGTCACAATACACAAAACAATGTGGGATCTCTGAATTTTAAAGGAAGGTAGCAGCATCTTCATAGTAAAAATGGGTAGATCCTGCTGGCTGCTGCAGCAAGAACAGGATTCAGGATGCTACTGCCACCCTACATGTGTAATCTGGCTAAAGCAACACCTCTCCCTACTTCTGCTTTGCCTTCTACCTGAGGAGGCTAATCAAAGTGAGTAGATACTCTTCCTGCTGATGACTGGCTGTTTGGCTGGGGGTAAAGCCTCACTTCCCCTTCTGTGAGTAGGGCTGAATCTACTCTGACCTCTGCCACAGAGACACTGCAAAGGCTAAGTGCTGTTTTGTAGGACACCACCTGAGATCTAAGTGGGATCCTATTAAGCAGCAGTGAACAGTAAAGGTAGTTGTGCAAATAAGGTCAGGCTTATAAGGTGTTGGATGCAGGAAGTCTAGTCCCGTGAAATTCACCACATACACACACATGCACTTTCCATTTCATTTGCAGCCCTGATGCCCTGTTCCTACAGTATGCAAAGACTGGGATTTCTTTCAATGGTTTTAACTGGACCACGGCTTGTTCTCGGTTTTCTCTTCCTTTGATCACAGGTTTCCAGCTCTCCCGGAGCAAGTTGTATCCTCCAAGGTGGATTTTCTCCTTTCCTGTGCTGGGCCAAAGCATCCAAATGACCTTTGATTTTTTTCTCTCTCTCTCCTTTTCTTTTTTTCCCTTTGGCCTTTTTTTGTTTTGTTTTGTTTTGTTTCTGACTCACCATATGTGAGATAATTGTGCCCACAGGAATTCCTTTCAGAGTGCCTAAGCACAAAAGAAAAACACCCGTCCAACTCTTTTTTCTAGGGCAGTACAAACATTTCCTTAAACCTAAGTGTCTCGGGAGGGGCATTGACAGAAGGCGCCTTTCACCCAGAAAGCCTGCTCTGCGCCGAGCTGCTGCTGAACCCTCAGCTTCCTCCTGCATTTCGACGTCACTGCTGGAGTGAAAGTTTTGCCAATAAAAGCAATCACGTTCTTTGATTCCAGCTTTATGACAATGGAAAGGAGGCCAGCGCCAATCACTCCGCGGTGGGTTTTATTAATGGAAAAGGGCAGTGGGAGCCAGTAAATCTCTGGCAGCTTCACTCCTTTGACTGCTGTCGCCCTGCGTTGCACTTGGTGGATGGAGAGCTGCAGGCTGTCTTGAGCATTGACAGGTCTTCCCATGCTAATGAGCTCCTCAGTAAGAAGCCCTGGACTAACATCAAGAGCTTGCACAGCTTGGGGAGAGCAAAATAGATCTTAAGACCATCCATGTGGTTTGATAGTTGCAAGAGACCATGCTAAGAAAATATCCCTGTACTCTGAACTCATAAAGGGAATAAATCTTATTTCTTCTTTAAGCTCACATCCCCTGGGGAACGAACTGTTAACCCCTTGGTTTTAATGGATGAGTTATGTTCCTGTACAATGAAAAACAACTTTTAGTCTTATCTTCAGGAGTTTCCAAGAGAAAAGACGTGCTATCTCCCCTGCGTAGGTGCACTTCAGGCTATTTCTGTCTCTTACAGCCCCAACAAGAGGTGGGGTTGCCAAGTAGCTTATCAGGAGGTCATTTTTTCCCAGGTTCAATGTGTCAGTGCATGGTGAGGAAAAGAGCATTTGAGCCTGAATCCCACTATGGGAAAGAGGTAGCTAAGTGTTGTCCTTATTCATGGAAGTATTAGAATGAGTCCAAAGGAGAACATGAAGATGACCAAGAAGCTGGAGCACCTCTCCTATAAAAGACAGGCTGAGGGAGTTGGGGCTGTTCAGCCTGGAGAAGAGAAGGCTCCAGGGGAACATTAGAGCAGCCTTCCAGTTCTTAATTCCAATCCAGGAATGCGGACTTTTTGTCAAGGACATTAGTGATAGGAAAAGGAGTAATGGCTTTAAACTAAAAAATAAAAATAAAAATAAAACATTAAAAAATAAAAATCTGATTTAGATTCCATATAAGGAGGAAATTCTTCACAGTGAGGGTGGTGAGGCACTGGAACAGGTTGCCCAGAGAAGCTGTGGATGCCCCATCCCTGGAAGTATTCAAGGCCAGCCTGGATGGGTCTTTGGGCAACCTGGTCTAGAAGGAGGTGTCTGGAACAGGATGATCTTTAAGGTCCCTTCCAACCCAAAACCATTCTGTGATTCTGTGATTCTATGATACCCCCTTCCCTGCTCTGTCACTGGCAGCAAATGCCTAGAGCTTGTACTCCAAAGCAGGAGCAGTCCCTGTTCCACAGACCACAGCCTAACAGTCATAACAGGGGTATACCTTCTGTATCAGTGGTCAGGGTGGCTTCAGGAAGGAGCAAAATCAAAGTAAGGAGCAAGAGGCACAGAATTTGGCTGGTAGGTGAGAAAGAAGGGGGAGATGGCAGCTCACTGGAAAACAAGCTGAGGGTTAAGTGGCTCCTCCTTGCACCACCAGGCAAGGCACAGAACAGGCTTTTGTGCAGAAGCCTCAGGAGCTTCTTTCTGGTCTACCTTGGGGTGTGAAGTTCAGCACCAGGTACTCTCAGCAGTCACCCAAGTTGACCAGTTGCTCACAGATCTTTAGTGGTCACCAGCAAGGAAGCAAGCACATAAGCCATGTCCTGAGCAGTACTCCCAAAAGCACCTCCCAAGGAGGCTGTATGCACACAAAAGTTCCTGCACAAGAGACTGTTGCAGCACATCTAAGCTAATGTCAATAAAAATCTAAAAGATCCCAGCTCTATAGGAGTTGTCACATTATTATTTATTCACTGATAAGGTCCTTCAGCATAACAGCTATGAGAACAAGTGAGAATTGCACAAGGCCAAGGGTCCAGCTTCCTAACGATCATCCGATTCCTTTGGACACTGCTCCAGGCTGCTCTTCACAATGACCCACTGACAGAGGAGTGCCTTGGAGCTGCTCCATCTCCAAGCCTGGTACTCATTCCAGCTAAAATCGAGCCTGCAGATACAGCAAAGAAATCTGACTTAATTAAAAATGCCTACTCTTTTAACCCACCGGCACAGTACCATGAAAACAAAACAAACAAAACAGGCCTGGTAAATAAAACCAGGGTGCATCTGGTGGTCTCTGCGTGGCTGCTACGGGGGGTGAGCAGTGTAACTCTGTAGCTGCCAGGAGGCCCCGGCTGCAGATGAGCACCACAGCCCACTTCAAGCTGCTCCACATCTTCTGCAGGGGGACCAAGAACTGGCAAGGCTGAAGTGGCCGAGGTGTATCCAGAGTAAGGTCCCTGTTATTCTTTGACTCTAATTAAGTGCCAAGTCAATTAAGTGATTGTAGGATTAGCAAACAGTATATTTAATTTGGCAAGATCTTTGTCACACTGCCTAATCAAAATTAGCCCCAGGACTTTTTTCTGCTCTCGAAAATCATCTGGATTGTGTAAGAGGCCTTCCTGCCTAGCATGGTTCAGAAAATTTATAACTTGATCTATCTACAGTAATTCGGTGTGCTTTTGTATTGCTTCATCTGCTGTATTTGTTCACTTCGACGACTAGCCCTCCCCACACACACTTCTACTAATTGCCTATCTATCTCTTTGATTTTTACTCGTTATAGAGTAAAAACTACAAAAGCTTTAGGACATGCTTTAGGTGTGATGTTTCCATCCATCCCCCTTTTTACGAAGAGAGAAGGAAAGAAAGAAGGAAACATGGAAAGAAGGAAG
>NC_048926.1:27044644-27045705 GCF_011077185.1 Oxyura jamaicensis | reverse complement strand
ATTTGTAAATTGACATTTGCGGAGCCGGGGGCTTTAAGGGTGGGTTAAATATCCAGGGATTTAGAACGTTTTTTGACATGGAGCCAGATCCACACAGATAAGTCTGTTGTATGTCGGTTTTTATAATTTTTTTTCGGTAAATTCTAATGTTCCCAATACGCCATTCAAGTCAGTAATTGCAACTCGAGGCCGGAATTTATAGGGCGCTATCAAAATGTCTTGGTTATGTTGGATCTTGATTGCAGCTGGATTTGCCTTTATTTTTATATTATTTTTATAGGAGGTGGAAGAAATGTGGCTGTGCATCCCAGCACGTGAGCGAGTTTATCAAATACGAGGCAGCAGCCGGAACAACAGGAAATCGCATTAGAGAGTCCAACTTCTGGTTGGCAGAAGCACGTTAACCTCTCACTCATGTCACTGGGTTTAATACTCTAACTTTGTAGTAAAAGCGTCTTCCCCGAGCCCGGGTTCATAAAAGTGTTAGTGGTCCTTGATGTTCCCAGCAGAGGATAGTAAGGAAAACACAGCCCTGAATAGTTCACATTGATTGCAGCGAATACAGAGCAGGAGGGTCAGCACCATTTCCCAGCCCAGAGCCAGGGCTGCAGAACTGAGCAGCTATTCATAGCCACTGGACCCTCTCCAAGCCGTGAGTGTAAATTTACTTGTATCATCTTTGCAGAGAGGAACTGTAGTCCCCAGTGCCTCCTGCTTGATTCGGATGGACTGTTTATTTGTTTAGTCCTGTAATGATATTATCCACAGGGCTAGAGCCACACAGGGAGGATTAGGAATTCCTGGAGGAGAAGCTGTGTGTTTATTACCATGACAGCCCTGTGTGACACAAGCCAACAGTTACTTGTATTTGTTCTTACCCCCTCAGAAAACGTGGAGCCTGCAGCCGAAGGGCAGGGGTGTAGGATCGATCTGGAAAGCCCGCAGCGAAGAGGCTGTTAGAGGGAAAGTGGTGGGATCAGTGTGCTGAAAACCCCTTCCCTGGCTATCTGCAAACAGCTCTATCGCAGGGCGCTTTCAAATGTAAATGTCCTGGAAGGGGG
>NC_048926.1:27037793-27044544 GCF_011077185.1 Oxyura jamaicensis | reverse complement strand
AGCGGGGGGAAGACGACGACACGATACATCAGCGACTGAAGTCTTTCCAGCAACTCTCACACTCCCAAACTTGTGCTTTTAACCTGCCTTTCAATGACATTTAACAAGCCATCTAACTGAGATTTTAACCTTTTCTAAATAAGCCCTGTGTTCCTAAATAAAAGTACTTGCACCAAATGCTCTTGCAGGTACGTGCACAAGCCCAGCCAAAGAGGAAGAGGATGTAAGAAGGAAGAAGTTTTTTCTTCTTTTGCCTTTCTTTTTCCTCTTTCTCTCTCTCTTTTATTTCCTATTTTAATAAATATTTAGCCATGGAAAGGGAGCGAAAGGCCAAAAGTAACAAAGAACTTTAGGTTGTTTAGATTGCTTGGGAACTCCCTCTCTGCAGCTGACCATTGCTACATATAGGTTAATTTCCACATGGAGCTGGAGAAACTCTATCCCCGGTTTGTGAAGCATGGGTCAGCCGAAGCATGTTAATCTGTTTAGCATGTGTGCTTCGTGGAGGTGCCAGACCACCACCGTGCAAGAGCAGAAGCAGCAGCAGCCATGGTCCTTGGGGGTAGTTAATAAAGACTTTAAGGGAAATAAGTTTATAAAGGTTTCAGTTTGTGCACCGTGCCAGCTTTGGGACATTTAAGGCTTCCAGCCCCGCGGACCAGAAAGCTCAGAGGTCTCCGGGTAGTTTATAGCAGCCCTGGAAGGTAGAGCGCCGGTGGGGGCAGCCCGGGAGCCCCTTCTCCGGGGTGCAGGAGGGGCGGCAGCGGCCGGGCCCCCAGCACCACCCCGGGACACCCCGAGAGCCCACACATAAAGGCACCTTCACCGCCTGGGGCAGCCCGAGGTATTTTCGAGGCCCTGGTTTTAATCTGCGCCCTTCGCAATGTGCTGTCTGACACCCAGTTTGGAGCTTGACATCGTGCGAGCCGCTAAACGAGGTAACAGCGAATAAAGCTCCGTGTGTCCGCTCCTTGAGCTCACACAATGCAGGGCAATAACGCCCCGTCTCTCGCCCGGGGATGAGCTGCGAGGCATGTGGCGCTCGGGCTGTTCCTCTGCTTCTTTCTTATCGTGTTTTTTTTATTATTATTATTTTCTTTTGAAATGCTAGACACTTATTAAAACATTTTTAAATAATCAAAATTTTTGATGATGAGTATTTATTTTGACAAGGGTTTTGGTTTGGCTTTCGACTTCCCGTTCAACTCTATAGACTGCAGTATTAATTTGCTATAAAACCAAATGTGGTTGAGATTACTCTGCCCAGGCTCTGGAGATCAGTCATTCGGGAGAAGTTTCCCTGGTAGATGAAATGAACAGTCACAAGCACATCTCTCTGCATTTTCCGGCATGCTTCACCATATGTTCCTCGGAGCCAAAGGAAGCTGAGCGTTGCCTTGAAGGAAAAAGAAAAAGAGAAAGAAATAGAAAAAGAAAAAGAGAGAGAGAGAGAGATACACCCACGGTCTGTACCTAGCCACTATCCCGAAAACAAGCACATCCACGCAGCCCAGTCCCCCAGTCCTCGCCGTGCTCGCAGATCGAGGACCAGGAACACGCCTGGCAAAAGGGGGACGAGGTCCCACCGCAAGTCTGTGCGGCACACCGGGCTGATGGGGAAGCCGGCGCTGATGTTCCGGGCCTGGGAACCACCGGGCGAGCTGGAAATGGTCCTCGAGCACGGCTTCTGCAAGCTTGGGAACCTTTTTTCTCCCTGGAACACTTTCTGGGTCTTGAGGGGCCAGCGTCGAGAGAAACCGCAGCTCTCCGGTGAAGCTGCTGCTTGCAGCTTCTAGTAATAAGGACTCTGCATATTTGCCTTCTTCCCCCGGGTGTTTCTGCGCTGGTGTCGGTCTTTTTTCGGCCGTGACCTGCTCCAGATCCTTCTGAGCAAAAGAGCTCAGCGTATGTCTCTCGAAGTCCGCCACTGCTTAGGCCTTCATTTAGGTCTCCTGCCCTTTTGTGGTATCTCCAGTAGGCTACTTCCCTCTGCAAAGTTTTTTTGGGGGCCTTTTTTTTTTTTTTTAAAAAAAAAAAAAAAGGGGGGGGGGGGTTGGAGTGACTTTACGGCCTTACACATATGTTAATGAAGCTGGAAGTGGGCGGCATCTAAAACGGGCGCTATACTGCATCCCGGCACTCCTCGCGACTCGTGCTCACCTGTCCTGGAAGACGATTTGCACCGTCGTGACAAGGGCGGTGACACGCCGTAAGGCCACTGCCGAAAGCAGTCTGAGAGGCCAGTGAAGCAGCCAGACACGGAACACCGAGTGCCCCCAGGCCGGGCTCTGAGGGGAGATGTCACCCACCCCAGGGCAGAATTTCCTTCCCGGTGTGCTCATGCGGAGCTACCACATGCACACATACACAAAGACTTCACTGGGAAAAAGAAACGTGTGCAGGAGGAACAAAGCTTCCCGTGCCTAACTTCGCATCTCTCTATTTGTCCCATTGCATAAAGCGTGGTTTTCTTGGGGATCGCCGAGGGGGCTGTATCCCTGGCTGAGCATCGCCCCGAAGCGTGAGAAGCACTTTCCCATCGAGGGTGTTTAGCCCTTGGAAAGCTGTCCTGTCCCCTCTCTGCCCGAAAGAACAGCGGAGACCTCCCCTCCACCAGCCGTGCCCCCTCTCCGTCCCTGCCAGCCGGGCACGGCGCTGCGGGCGAGGCCGCTCCCGGCCAGCTCAGGCCATCAAAACCCTCTTTATTGCTGTAATGACCTACAGCCTGTTTTCTTTTCCTGCAGGATGCAGTCGGAGCTATTCCATTTGGAAGAGTCTCCGTACGGCCCGGCCGCACGCGAAGCGGGAGCCGTGCGAAAGGAAGCTGAACAAGGAGTTTATGGGAAATGCGTGTTCTTCGCTTGAAATGTGCTCCCCGTCAGAAACCGGGGCATCCCTTACACGCAGCTCTGCTGCCGAGCATCTCTGCTTCCTTTGGAGCAACCCACTGTCATCTTCACTTCTGTCAGCAGTGCCAAACTGGGAAAACGAGGCGGTGTCTGTGCTGCTCCACGCATAACCGATGCAGTTTAAGTACATTTTTAACAGAAGACCCGTGATTTCCGACAGCCTGTTTGTTTTTTTTCCGGGGACCTGAGGGATAGCGGGGCTGCGTGAAGATGCGGGGCTGAATTTCCAGCGCTGCACAAACCCCGGGAGACGACGGCTTCGAGTGTCGGGTGGGAGCGATCCCCGGGAAGCGATGCCGGAATGGGTGAAAAAAAAAAAAAATAATAATAAATTACAAATTCGAGGTGCGAAATTAGGAGTCCGGCACGAGGCAGAGACTGCGAGCCCACGCACCGAGGGCTGGGCAGGGGGGTCCCGCCGTCCTCACCTCTGCCTTTAGCAGAGGGGAGCCTCGGGGGTCGCGGTACAGAGCCGTGGGGCTGCCCCTGGTTGTGGGTGAGTGCGAGTGGGCACGCGTGGGGCCGGGCTCCAGAGCCAAAAGCATTTGCTGCGGTTTGTGCAAGGCTCCGAGAGCAGGCGGCGTTAGAAAAGAAAACACCCCGGGCTGATAAATTCCCCCAGAGCAACGCGGAGCAGAGCAGGCTTCCCGCTTCAGAAGTTATCCCCGTGTAAAGAGGTATTTCGGTTGTCTCCGAAATAATAAATCCCAACAGCAGACAATAAAATTTACTATCACAGGAGTAACAGAAGCCTAAAATATTCCGAACATGTTCCTTGAACAAATAACATAATCCCTGGCACACTGGAACACATGGTTTGCTTCAAACATGTTTCATTTTGTCATCGCATTGAGTGTACAGTATTTCTCTTTGGGTGCAAGAGTGATTGATATCTTTGGAAGAATTGTTTGTAAGAACATGAAAGTTGCCAAAGCAAACACGTGGGAGGGAAGTGTGCAGAAGGGGGAGCAGAAGTATTTGGAGTAGATCTGAGTTTGGGGAGTTCACACAGAGGTGAGGCAGCTAGATGTAGAACAAATAAAAACATTTTGCACACTTCATCTAAATAAATTATATACAAAACTGCCCTTTTGTAGACGGCAACAGCACAGTTACCACACTTCTTCCCTCATGCCCGTATAGAATGTGGGCTGGAAGCCAACTTTCTTCAGCTAATGATTTGTAACTTTTGCTCCACTTGAATGAATCTATTAATATTTAGATCTCCCCAATTCTGCTCCATAAGAGCTGTCAGCATTGTTAAACAAAATAATCTATTTACCTTCTGTGGTACGTGTCTAGCAGTGGCGTGCGTGGCTCGATGATGTACGCTAATAGGTTTTTCTTACGCTCCACTGCATCGGCCAAAGGCAAAACTTCACGTATTTTGATCCTTCTTTTTAAAAAATAATGTTTGACAAAACTCATTAGAACGCGCAAACTTTCGGGTGTTAATTTAATAACTTCCATTCCTGGAGGACAAATATTTATTTTAATTCCCCTTTTATCTCTTTCTGCCATCAACATCTGGGGAGAGTTCCTGCTCTTGCTGCTGAGATACAGCCGGACGACACGCGAGCTTTCCGGGCAGGTCGCGAAGGGTTCCGCGGCTTCGGGCTCACTTTTCCGATGCGGGACCCTTCCCCGGGGCAGATCCCCCTGACCCCTCCTTTCGGAGAAGATGGGATTTCGGGGAGGCAACAGGACACCCCCACAGCTCTCTGCTTTCCTCCACGACTGCGCAAGGGACGCGTGGGTTCAGGGCTCGCAGGAGTTCAGGGGCGGATCAGCGCCGGGTGCAGGTCTCAGCTAAACCTGAGCTTTGACCCTGTGTTCATGCTACTTGCAAGTATTTCCCATTCGGATATGAAAAATGTTCCCAGTGCTAGCAAGGAAACTTGTCGTATAACGCCCACGAGGAAAACAATGTGAAACATGTAAAATGTAGACAAACAGCTCACCCACCTGCTGATTGAGACGACTACCAGGCACACAGCTGCAGCTGCCCCTGAGTCTGAACAGGGAGCATCCTCTGTCCTCATCTACTTGTTTTCAGACAGAGGTCACCAGCACCAGGGCTTCCCCTGGGGCTCCAGAAATGCAGATACTGGCCCTGGGAAGATCCTGTGTTCTCTAAAACTAAATAAACTTTATGAAATTGAGTACAATTCAGCAAACTCTCAATTACCCCTCATGTCGTCCCGTGGTCCTGCAGGCCGGACACCCTCTCTTGGTGGGCTCTGGGTACCTCGAAACAGCACTTCGTGGTGCGGGGCCCCTGGAGCTGCCCGTGGTGGACGTGTGTGGGCAGGTGGGCACTCCGTGAGCAGAGAAAGGGGGGCTGTATCACTGAGTTAGGACAGTAGTAAAGGTGGTGAGATACTCTGGGAGTGTTAATTGAAGGGGAGATCTCGCTCAGAGATCTTCCTTCTGCAGATGAGCAGATCTGTCCTTTGAGCTGGGAATAAAAATAAAATAAAATAAAATAAAATAAAATAAAATAAAATAAAATAAAATAAAATAAAATAAAATAAATACAGTGTAGGCAATATACCCCTAATGGAAATACTTGATCGGCTTTGCCCTTCGGACTCGTCCTGTCGAGGACCAGAGGCGACACGCTCTGTCCGGGGGCAGCCCCCGCATCCCACCTGCCCGCCGCTCCCCGCCCCGCCCCCCCCCCCCCCGGCGTAGAGGCAGTCCTTTCCCTGTCGCTTCCCCGCCGTCTGCTTGCAGGAGCAAAGAAGGGGACAATGACTCGGCTTTCCCAGTTCTCGTCCCATCCCACGACATCCCACCCGTGGAGCGGCTCAGCAGGGTCCAGCGGAGCCTTTCCAGGGGAAAGGGAAGGAGAACAGGACTCCGGAACAAAAATAACATTTTTTCCTCCCTTGGCAGATACGAGTGTATGTGTGGAGAAGGGGAGGGAACCAGATCGTTCCTTTAAAAGTCATCCTGCCATAAAAAAGAAACGGCACTAACCTTGACCCAGCGTTACCCATCCCTGCTGACACGGGGTGCGCTGCGAGACCAAACCCACGCCCCCGGGGCCGCCGCTCCGGGACGGCTCCGGCCTCGCACCGGGCCCCGACGGCGGCGGCCCCGACGGGGCCGCAGACAAATGCCCCCGTGCCATTGTCTGCGGGCACAATGGCGATGCGGCCGCCCCGGGCCGTCCCCGGCAGGGGTTTTCGGGGGCTCGCCGCTTTGCCAAGTAGTGAGAGCGAGCTCTTTTCAGGCATTTTGGTCGTATCTAGCCTGTAAATTAAAGCATCTGAACGTAGCAGACTGGTGTTAATAAAAAAGTACATTCTTCTCCTCCCTTCCCCCATCAGCACCAGTCCTTCATTCGCAGTTATGAGGACGAAATCCCTATATCCCCCGAATATCACACGGGGAAGAAGCAGTGCCGCAGATCTACGAGGACTGCCGATGCTGCCCGCGCATCTCCCGGCTCTGCGCTGCTCGACGGAGCCCTGGCCAGCTTAGCGGCAGGTTTCCCAGGGCCCTCAGTCCCCTTTTCCTTCCCGACGGAGCTTCCCGAGCCAGGCCGGAGCGGCAGAGCCGGGAGGGCAGCCGGGCAAAGCGGCGAGCTGCACGCCAGGCTTCGCACCTGCACAGCCTCCCCCGGCCCGACGGGAACCCCCGGCCCCGCCGATCTCCTTCCTAGCGCTCAGAAATCCGGCAGAAACCCCGAGGGAAGAGAGAGAACCCGGGGCCTGCGAGCAGGAAAGCCGGAGGAAAACATAACGCCTAGGGAGGGAAGACTTCGCCCCCACGCCATTTTTCTCTCCTCCGCTTTTGTAGCTGATATCTCTTTCTCTTTCTCTCTCTCTCTCTTT
>NC_048926.1:27028280-27037693 GCF_011077185.1 Oxyura jamaicensis | reverse complement strand
TTTTTTTTTTTTTTTTTTTTTTTTTTTTTTTTTTTTTTTTCCCCTTTCTCTTTTCAAGGTGGGGGCAGGGTAGTGGTGGAGAGAAGTAATTCTGCTGAACAGAAAACCCAAGCCCGGGAAGGAGTTTCTTTTGACTGATCAGGGTGATCTATCCAGACCCTCTAATTAGAGAGGGATCCAGGGTGGCATTAGTTTCCAAACATTTTAATCGAGCTTTAAGCAGAGCTCTTTTCAATGGCAGGAGATAAATGTGGCAACTGTTACCGTCCCCCCTGAATGGCCACCTCCCATGGCGGGCATTCAGCCTTCCTTTCACAAGCCCTAAGCAGTTTAGTCTATGGGCCCAGCAACACTCCACATATCTTCTAATTAGTCTAATTAGAAAGGTGGATTGATAGATGCAAGGAAGACAGAGTTAAGTTAGGAAGATGCTCAATGCTGCCAATCTGCGCTGGGGAGCGGCTTATTCTCTGTGGGAGGAAAAAGAAATAAAGGAAAGGAAAAATAAAGGAAAATAAAAGACAAAAAAAAAGAAAAAGAAAGAAAGAAAGAAAAAGAAGAAAGAAAACCTCGGAACCTGACACGAAGGACAAATCCCGAGGAATCAGGGGGACAGAAACTGCTGTCTCTTAATTTGGGGGGGCAGGAAGGGGATACAAAACTCGGAGGCAGAATCACCTTTTTCTGTCTGGGCTCTGCCCTGGTGGGTTTGGCAGCCCCCAGGCTGGAGGATCCGGGCCCCACTGCACCGTACAGCACCGCACAGCACCACGCCGGGCCGGGCCGCCCCGTCGGGGCTACCACTGCGGGGCGGCCGGCTTGTGGCTCAGACACCGGGCCCCAAAATCACCCACGCGTGGAGGGAAAGGAGAGGAAGGGGAAGGCGGGGAGACGCGTCTCGCCTCCCGGGTCTCCACCTGCTCGGCTCCGGGACGCAGAAAGCACAGGGACTCGCGGAGGACCGTGGGAGCTGCATGTGTTTTGGGCTCAGTGGCGGGGGCTGTTCGGGGTGCGAGGCAGGGAGATGCCGAGATGCAGGGAGAAGGTGCGGGGGGATGCAGCGCGGGTGGCTCGAGGGACGCTGAACCTTTAACCGGGCAATAAATCAGGGAAAGGAGCAACGGGGCAGTGCGCGCAGGTGTCAAAACATAGGGGAAAGTCCGGCGGCCACCGGAGAGAAAGGCCACCTCTCTCAGCGGAGAGAAAGGCCACTGCCTCTCTTTTCGGCACCCGCCCTCCCCCCCCCCCTCCCCCCGTCCACGGAGTCCCTTCTCCAACCGCTCTCCTGGCTCCTGCCTCCCCCTACCTGCCCGCCCCCCCTTGGCAGGCAGACCAAGCGGTGAGCCATTTCCAACAAAATACTCCGTTCGGGGAAGGAGGGGGGAGAAAACTAGACCCACCCTGTCAAAGCCCCTAATCAAACTGCCGGCGAAAGGGGATTCGCAGAAAAAGGAAACAATGGAAGTCTAGTTAGATCATTTTTCTGGACATTGTTTATGGTCTGGAAGGGATCAATCGTTTCAAAATGTTACTAGTAAAAATGATCCTGTGTGGAATGCAGCTAATCCTTTTAGGTTCCTGTCAACTGTTTCCACTCAAGGAACCCGATTTTTCAAATCAAAGGTGCAGAACTCAATTGCCGAGGGATTTGTACCGCCGGGACCGGGCTCCCCGCCCCCTCCCTTCCACCCCTACCCTCCTCAACCCCACTCCCCTGTTGCCCAAGGGCCGGTTTGGTCTCCCACCGCCCTCGCCAGGGCTGCCTCGGGAAGAGGGGCACCCGCTCACCCTGGCCCGGCCCCTGGGGTTCGCCCCACGCCCCAAGAGGCGAAGGCGATGAGAAGGGGCAGTCCCGGCCCGCACTCCCTCCGCTGCCGAGGTGACCATCGCCGCGGCCCGGCACCGCCACGCCGGGAGCGATCCCCGACGGGGGCCCTGGGCTCGTCCCCGCCGTCGGGGCCCGGCTGGGTCCGCATCGCATCCCGCATCCCTCCCCCTCTCTCAGGAGAACCCCCGTCTGTGTTCGGAGGGGCTGTGCGCCCAGTCCCGCTCCCTCGACGGCAGCTCAAGTCCGCTCTGCCGGCGGTGCGGCGGCGTAACCCGGGCCCGGGACAGGCACCGGGCAGCCGGCCGCCTCCACCCGGAGCTCCCCGCAGATTCCCGGCTCCTCTCTCGCTGCCCCGACGGGGCCGCGGAGGTTTGTGCAAGGAGCAGGAGCAGCCTCTCCGGGGCTGGGTTGGAAACCTCGTGTGGGAGCTCTGGGTTTGGCTGCCCGCGTGTTAGCAAGTTGTTGCGGACTTCCTCTGGGTTGGGGGGAGGCCGGTGGGGAAAAGAGTCGGTTTAAAAACAGGCGGAGAAGTACCCCACGCCGCGCCGGTGTGCGGGCCAGAGGTGTGCCGCGGGGCGGCCCAGGGGTCCGGCCGTACCGGGACCCCCCCAAAAAACGCATCCGCACAGATGTCCCGGCACCCACGGAAGAGCCATCGCAGGGGAGCCGAGCTGAAAGCAATCTAAAGAGGGTAATTTCCAGAGGAGGGCCGCCCTTCGGCTCCTCGCAGACGAGTCGGAGGCAGCGGGGAGGATGTCTGCGGTTTGGTTTTACCGGCTCCGCTGGCTGCCGAGCGCTCGCGGGACAGGAAAAGGACACACGCTAGTGTGCGGTCCCCCACATGCAGGGCCGTCTGCTCGGAGAAGACGTGACGGACTTGTGGGGAAGTGGAGGGGAGCTTGGCAGGACCCACCGAGCTGCCGCCGACCGGCCTTCGTGAAATCAGAGGCAGGATGGTTTGCATAGGATTAATTATTTTCTCTAGTTTTTGATCTCATCCTATTGTCCCCTCTCGCGTTGCCTTATTATATTTAACTTATTTTTTCACCGTGGTTCCTTTAAACGTGAATTATTGATCCAAAGAGACTGCCCTTCTTCACACACGCACACACATACACACACACCCTCCTTGCAGACAACAGGTGGAATTTCCCTCTAAACACGAATATTAGAAAGCTATCAGTTTCCTCTGGTGGTTGCTGAATAAGCTGAAGTGACAGTGTTTATTTTAAGAAAAGAAAACCTGAGGAAGACACCTCATTTATCTTGATTGTGTGTATTTAATGGGTTTAATGTATTCTGGGCGTACAGGTGTGCATGTGCCCTCCTCTCCCGAACACAGGGGAGCAGACCGCGGTGGGGAGCCCGTGTCCCCAGGCACTGAAGGCACTTTCCATGCTGCGCACACTTGCCGCAGTGGCTGCCGCAGCGCTGCGGACGTGCGGGAGCGGGTCCCGGTAGCCGCACCGGGTCTCGGGCACGCACTCCTGAACGTACACGCGCATTTCGATATACACAGCTGCTTTTCTGTTGCTCGAAGGGGAGAGAAATACCTTCGGATTAAGCGTGGATAAGGCCTTACCAGCTTCAGACAACGAATTAATGCAACAACCGAAATCTCTATTTATCCTTTTGCTTCCAACATAAATTGTATAATTTATCATCTAAATATGGGGCCCCGCAGACTTCTGCATGCCGTTTTGCTCCATCAACGAGAGGGAAACTTAGAATCAATTCAACAGGTCTCTTGTGGTTTAGAGAAAGGGCAAGTTTAATTATTTTGAATTAAAAAAAAAAAAAAAAAAAAAAAACTTTCCGTCTAAATTCACTTCAGCGATATAATTTCTGAAATTGGCGAGACCCTGCATTAAATAATAATAATAAATCCTGACTACGGCCCACTCCAGCCCTACTTTCTTGGCTCTCCGCGGCCTCTCGTCCGCCGGGTCCCCGCCGTGGCTCCCGGGGGGCGGCCCCGGTGAGCCCCCGCTCCTGGGCGGCCGCGCAGTGCCCGCGGTGCCGCTCCGGGTTTTGCTGTCGGTTGCCTGCCCCGGGCTGCGCGGCTCCAAGCCCCTTCAGTCTTCGCCTCTTCTCTCTTCTTGGGTCGAATCCGGACCTCCGCGGCTGTTTTTCTCTCCTACAAAAGAAAAAAGAAAAAAAAAAAAAAAAAAAGAGGACAGGCGGTTTACCGAGCAGGTCTCCGCCTCCCCCCCAAGTCGATGGACGGCCATCTGTGCAGAGCAGCAACGAAGCCGTTTGCTGTCGCGGCAGTGATCCGAAAGCAGCTAGTTAGCATCGGGAGTGCCATTTTCCTGCACGCCCGTCCACACACACGCGCGTGTGGGCACATATGCGCGGAGAGAGCAGCTGCTCGGCGTGGCTTTCGCGGTGGGGTGGCGGAAGGGAAAGGACGTGCAGAGAAGGGACACTGCGGAGCGTGCGGGTGAGCGGAGAGGTGAGTGAGGGGTGCCGGAGGGCGAGCGGACACCTACCTGCTGGGAGCAGCCCGCAGCGGGCACACGCGGCGGGCACCGGGCACCGGGATCCCGCCGGTGTGTGCGGCCCGTCCCGGCTCCGCGTCGAAGGGGAAGCGGGAGAAACTTCGCTGAGGAAGGGGGAGCCGCTGGTCACAAGCTGGAAAACGGATCTGCTTTGGTTAGCAAGTTCCCGCTCAGGGAGCATTTGGCCATGATCATAATTTCCATGATTTCTGTCAAATACAATATTATCAGAGACTACTGAAGTACTTACTGTAAGTAATGAAGGAAAGTATTACATACAGAGAGGAGTCTCCGGGCCGTGCCAAGGGGCCATTAAACCAGAACCACTTTCCAACAGATCCCCCGCGCAGGCCCCAGCCGCTCCGGGGGCCGCCGTGCGCCCTCCCTCTCCACCAGCACCGCAAGAAAGGCAGCATCCCAGAGCAGGTGAGGCCCTCGCCTCCCCTCCTGCCCTCCGGGACCCGGGACGGGGCTGGCCCTGGGTGCTTGAAACCAGCCTGCGGGAAAAAAAAAAAAAAAAAAAAAAAAAAAAAAAAGACCCAAAGGATCTGCTGCTGGGGATACTGCAGGGCCGGGGAGCATTGCAGGGGGGTCCCGCGGCTCGGCCAGGCTCCCGGTGCCGGCGGAACCGAAGGGATGTCGGCCCCCTCCGCACCGCGCGGGGGGAGCGCTCCGCCGGGAAGGGCGCAGCGTGCAGACGTGCAAAGTAATCAGCTCCGAAACGGGGGAGGGAAGGGGAAATTTCTTTCACAGGGGATGTGGGAAGGGACCTAACGCAGTCCCGCTTGAGAGAAACGTTATACAAGATGGTTGAGAAGAAATAATTAAAGACAAACTAATTAAAAATATATAAATCACCCAACAGAAACAAAGAAATATGTAGAAGGAAACGTTTCTGGATAGAGACACTGTGTGTGGCATAAAAAGCGATTGAATACATAAGGGCTTCATTAAATTCCCAATAGATAACATTTGGCTAAATCTATCCCTAGATTAAAACTCTGCATAATAGCTCCATAAACTAAAAAGTTTCTTTTTGTGTGGTCCTTCTGGAGGAACTGATTGAAACATTAGCCCCCATATAGAGCAATCCCCTCCCGATTCAGCTCCAGTAATTCGTCTCTCAGCCCTACGGGGATATGATGAGAAAAGGAGACGGGTTAATGAATCCACACTTTGTAGCTAGAAGGAGGAGGAGGAGAAGGAGGAGGAGGAGGAGGCGACACCATCATGTTTGTCCCATCAGTTTGTTTATTAGGGCCCAGCCTATTTTGGAGGAATTGTTCCACCGGGATCCGTCCCTCCGAGGACCGCACGTCCCCTCTGTCCCCCTGGAAAGCCGGGGGGACTCTGCGGGTGCCACGGGGTGTCCGCGGCCCGGCACACCGGAGGGCTGCGGCACCTGCTCCGGCTCCGCCAGGCAGGGCGGCCGAGGCCGGGCAGCTTTCCCGGAGAACCGGGGGAAAACAAGCGGAGGGGGCTGCCCCCGTCGCCACAGCCCAGTCCCCCGAGCCCTTTCCTCAGCGCTCGAGAAGTGAAGCCGTGGCACTTTTTGCAAGCCCTTCTGCCGGCAAGGCTCCCACTTCGCTCTCAGCTCCTAGGCGAAGGCCCTGTGCGCGCACGGCAAAAAATAAAGAAGGAACGAGGGGCCTAGAGGTCTCGTTGCCACATATATATATATTTATACCTTTGGACCCGGTCTGCCGACCTCGGGGAAGGACGGCCGCAAACCCATCGCCGGGGGGCCGGATCCGACCTGGGCGCACGGGGCATCATCCCCCGCCCGCCGGGATTCGCGAGGAAGCCAGCGAGGGGATCCGGAGCCTGCTTTCTTCATGTGCCGCCTTTCGCTAGGGTTCGCACGGCCTCTGCCCCGAGCCGCTGCGGGAGCGGCCAGAAAGCAGACCGACCGCGGGCAGCCCCCCGCCGCCGGCAGCCCCCCGCCGCCGACTTTTCCCTCTCCAGACTCGCCCCTCTCATTTTTAGTGGCAAGCCCGAGGGACGCCCGAGCAGGGCTCGGCACCCCCAGAGTCGCCTCGGCCAGCCCCGGCGGGGGTGCGGGCCCGGGGATGGGGAGTGAATGGTTCCCTGGAGAATAACGCTGATTTCTCCTCAGGGTGCAGGTACGCCAAGCCTCGCAGTTCTCTTCCCTTCTGTTCTAAAAACTAAACAGGACGGTACGTACTTGTCCTCTAAGGGACCTGGGACACCCAAAGAGGCCCTCCTGCTACATACTGCAAATAGAGCCCAGCAGAGATCATACGTCCAGTCTTTCTGCTTTCTGAAAACGACTGTTTTAACCCTGCATTGCTACCAACAAAACCGCAAACCACCAAACCATTATCTGTCCACGAGAATACAGAAAACTAAGGCGACAAAGTACTTCGAGACATAAAAGTGTGTAACCATATAGACTTCCCTTCCCCACACCAAAGAGCACTAAAAGACTTGTCTCTCTGTTTTCTTTTTTCTTTTTCTTTCGGAGTGTAGATCACGGTCGGCGCCGGTTTTTTTTTTACGAAAATCCACGTAATTTATCCCACAATATACTAAATTCTATAAATGCAGTCTTACTCGAAGAACACCCTCCTGATTCAGAAAGCTGGCATTCCGAGCCCATCGCAAGCCTCCACATGCCTGCTCTGATTCTCTTCTGTTCGATTCTCTTTTCACGCCTAAGCTCGAAATACTTGAGGCGGACTTTTTAGGTTAAAAAATAATTTTAGTCTATGACATAAATATCTGTTGATCTTTTGCGTGAGAAAGTGAGAATTCAAAACCAAAAAAGCTTCCTTACACGGTTGGTTTCGTACACCTACATCTCCTGACTTCAACAGCTCGTGCGTTTAATCAGCTCATCACTTAAGTATATTCCAATGCTCATTTTATATTATGTGTAAAAGTAGAAACACATGTCCGTACTATCATCATAGAAATTTAAGAGGTTATGACAAATCTCTGAAGTTCTGTACATGCCCCTTTTTACTATTTTCCGTTGGGCCTATATGATGCTAAACCGTGGTGCAGTTATGATTTAAAATTCACCCAGAAGTATAAAAATTGTTTAAAACAGTGTTTATAATCAATCCCCTGATTGGTATTTTGCGGGACTAGGAATTAATCCCACTAGAAAGACCTATTACTATTTATTCCCTCTTTTGTTCTTGCTCGCACTGTCTTTCTTTCTTTCTTTCTTTCTTTCTTTCTTTCTTTCTTTCTTTCTTTTCTTTACTTTTTTTTTTTTTTTTTTTCTTTCACTCTCTGCTAGGAGTAGCGATGGCTCGACTGTGAAGATCATACTGAGATCTTCATCGTGGTCAAGTCCAGCCGTAATACATTTCAAACTGCAAATTTCCTTGAGTGTTGTGCTATGAATCCTGAAGAAAAATATATCGATGCCCCAGAGAAGGGAGAAGTATTAAGGACGAAAGGGTCCGAAGCCAACTGTATGGCAGGGCTTCTTTTGTATTTTGATTTGGTTCTTTTTTTTTTTTTTTTTGAAAATTAAAAATTTTATTTTTGAAAATGTGTAAAAATTTTACATTAAAATGGTACAATAATACTTGCCAGTAATTATTAACAATATTCCTTGTAAAGAATACGCATAAAGTACAAAATAAAAACTCCGTAAGTCTATTATAATACAAAACACAGGTTAAAATAAGAAATGATAATCTTGACTTTCTTCTGTGTAAACATGTTAATCTTTTCTTTTCTCTTATAAAAGTACATGAGACAAGTGTACTAAAATGAAAAAGTATTGCTTTGCTGTCCTCCCTCAAGCCTTTTCCTTTTTCCTGTAAATTACTGTTTGTAAGTTCCTAGACCTGAGAATCTCTGAACTTTGACGGTTTAGAGACGTTATTTATTATTATTTCTTTTCTTATTTTTTTAAGGAGTAGCGAGTAACTTCCCAACAGCATGACCGTCCGCCCATGCAGCATATCGACCTGGCTGTGCATTAGGGCAGGTCCCGGGCGGCCCACCGGCCGCGGAGGACGACCCTCGATCCCCATCGCTCATAAACCCGCGCAAAAACCCGCGCAAAAACCCGCGCAAAACCCCGCGGCTCCGCTCCTCGCCGCGTCCGCCGGGCGTCCGAGAGGCGAAGAAAAGAGATAATCCCGGATCCTACCTTCGGAAAGACTCCGAAACCCTTAACAGTTAGAGATGCGGCCCGCGAAGCCGGGGGCGGCGGGCAGGGGAGCGGCGGGGGACAGGCCTCCGCCGGCGCTGCCCAGCGGGCGGGACAGCCCCGGTGCCGCGGCCGACTGCGAGGCGCAGCTGCTGCCGGGGCCGGGGCCGGAGCCGGGGCCGGGTCCCGGTCCGGGTCCGGGTCCGCCCCCGATGATGCTCTCGATGGAGAAGGGCGAGCGGGCCACGGCCGCGCCGCTGCCGGGCTTGGTGGCGTGCAGCGAGGCCGCCAGCGCCGGGCCCAGCGGGTGCGCGTAGCCGAAGGGCGTCCGTGCCAGCTCCGCCGCCGGCAGCAAGGGGCCCGGCGGGGCGGCGGCGGCGGCGGCAGGGGGCTGCCGGGGCGGCGGGGAGGGGTGGTGGAAGGCGAAGAGGGCGGAGTGCGGGTGGTAGGGCTGGAGCTGGAGGCCGTAGCCGCAGCCGTAGGGTCCGTAGGCGCAGGGCGGCTGCTGCGGAGGCTGGGGAGGGGGCTGCGGGAGGAAGGCGGCGGGGTCCACGGCGCGCAGCAGCAGCTCGGGGGCCGGGAGCTGCTGCCGCTTGAAGCGCTTTCGGCGGCGCAGGAAGCTCCCGTTGTCGAACATGTCGGCGGACTCGGGGTCCAGCGTCCAGTAGTTGCCCTTGCCCGGGTTGCCGGGCTCGCGGGGAATCTTGACGAAGCAGTCGTTGAGGGAGAGGTTGTGGCGGATGCTGTTCTGCCAGGCGGGGAACTTCTCCCGGTAGTAGGGGAAGCGGCCGCTGATGAACTCGCAGATCTCGCTCAGCGTCAGCCGCTTCTTGGGGCTCTGCAGGATGGCCATGGTGATGAGGGCGATGTACGAGTAGGGCGGCTTCACCAGCGGGTTCTTCCCCCCCGCCGCCGCCTCCTCCGCTGCCTCCGCCGCCGCCTCCCCCTC
>NC_048926.1:27017124-27023280 GCF_011077185.1 Oxyura jamaicensis | reverse complement strand
AGAGAAGAGAAGAGAAGAGAAGAGAAGAGAAGAGAAGAGAAGAGAAGAGAAGAGAAGATGAGAGGGGAAGAAAGAAAGAAGGGAAAGCAAACTCCCAGGCTCTAAATGGGAAGAACGGAGTGAAAGGAACCATAGGGAGGACCACTGCAGCAACAACGCCGAAGCAGGAGCCGGACCTGCCTGCCATCTCTTGCTGGAGCCAGTGTCGACGGGCGGGTGACACGGACGGCTGCGGCATCACTGCTTTCCCGCAGCACCGCGGGCACTCCGGGTCCTCCTGGACGTGTCCTGTGGGAGCGGCGGGGTCCTCGGGGGGCTTGGGGACCCCCTGGAATGCTCGGGCAGTGCTGTCAGCGCTCCCCCGTCCCCGCGGGGAAGCCAAGGGGTGTCTGTCAGCCCACAGGCGGACAGCTAAGACCCTGTGTCCCCGCGGTCCCCGCACGTAGCGACTTTCTCGTGGTGCTGCCGGAACGGCTTCTCCCACTCGTTCCCCACCTAACCCAGCAGGTGCCTTCGGACAAGGGAAAGAAAGGACAGAGGAAGGCCGGCGAACAGCGGCGGCTCTTCGACGGGCGGCACCGGACGCCTTTCCCCACCGGACCTCTCCGCCCGCTGTCCCCGTGTGGCGGGACACAGGAGCGGCTCCGGCGGGCGGGGGATGCCACCTACCGGCGGGGAGCGACGAGCAGAGGCTGCTCCGGGATGCGGGGAGCCCGGGTGCAAGCCTAGGGACTGCCGAGACCCTAAGGAATAGCAGCATTTTGGGGCGACCTGAACCCCTTTCCTTCGGAGAGAAGCTCTGAGATCCGCTCCCGCGAAGGCTGCCCGGAGCCCTGCAGCCCGCCCCGGTGGTCCCGGGACGGCGGCGGCTGCCTGCCGGGCTTCCCTGCCGGTTGTGAACGAGGCAACGCGAAACCCACCCAAAACTGCAGGAACCGGGATGTGAGCGACGGGCGTGCGGGCAGCGTGTTTGTTGTTACTTCAGTTTATTAATATTCGTTTTTAATTTTTAAAAAAAGTAAGCAAAATATTTATTTTTATTTAATGAATGTAAACAAACAAACAAACAAACAAATAAACCGCACAATTCCTACATGCCTATATGGAGCACCCCACATTTTATCAGTATGTTTTATCACATACAGAATCAAACCGATCTGGTAATCTGTACAAATAGTCCGGGTGACTCCTGCTCTTTACCTGAACTGGTGCCTGCCCCTGCTCCCCAGGTTCCCCAGCACCAAGGCTCCTGCAGGGCAGCAAGGACAGGAGCTTCAGAGATACCCCTGGGCATGGCTCGGGGCACCTTCATGCAGCCACGCTGGAAGGCTGGCTGGGATACTCCGGGTTTTCTGGAGCTGCCCCTGATGGCGCAGAAGGGTGTCAGAGCCTTGTAGAGCACCATGTGGGCAGTGAGCATCCCTGGGTGATTTGTTGAGCATTTGGATATGTGCAGGTGAGCCCACGCAGCCTGGAGAAAGAGAGGTAGAACCTAGCCACCCACTACTCCCCCTGGCTGAAGAGCATGCCCTGGGCCTGCTGCACCTTGAGAAACTGCAGCCCCATATGTGAAGTTTTTTGGCATATCCTTGTACCTCTCCAAACCCAGATCTAAGTTTTCCCTGCAGAAATGAAGTTTTCATTATTTAAATAAAATTATTTCCCCCAAAAAAGTGCAGTTTCTATTGATGTAACTCCCTGGGCCAAAGATTGGGCTGAATTCTGTGTGGCTTGCATCTTGGAAAGAAAATATCTTCCACCAATGATGCTACAACAGGACAGTCTAACATGGACCACCCATCTGACACCACCCGGTCTGACATGGACCATTGCAGCAATAACTGTGGCTTCCATTGCCCACAGTGACCAACAGCTTAGCCTCACATTTATTTATTTATTTATTTGTTTATTCACTTTTGTCTCCCTCCTCCCATGCTGGCTTAGTGCTGTGTGGTTCTGGGGGAAGACAACTTTACCCTTAAGCATCCTGCAAAGGCCAGGATTATAAACTGTGTCTGTGTGATCAGGCCAAAAAACAACTCATTGCACATGAAAAGCTGAAGAAAGCTGAAGGAAAATGTGGGGCTTCCTGCCACGCTGACTGCTCAAAAAGGGTTTGTCACCCTTGGAGGGGACCCTCCTACCAATGACTTTTTTTTTTTTTTTTCCTTTTTATTTTATTATTATTATTATTATTTGCTCTGTAATTCTTGCATGGCAAATACTTTTGCTGTGATTTATGAGATTCAGTTCCTGTAAGGCTCTTCTGGGCCTTCGCTTCCTGCAAAATTTGACTACAATTTCTCAGGACACATCTGCACTTCTGGTTTAACAGAATACAAACAGAGTTTATAGGTTTATATTAAGTTAGATATAGAGTTAGGTATAGCTCCTGTCTACAACCAGAAGTTGCCCTCAACACCAGCCAGTATCAGATGTTTATGGAAGAGTACAGAAGAAAGTCAAATGTGTAAAATTGTTTCGTAGCTGTTGGAAATATAGGCATCAGGATTTTTCTTTTAAGCCAAAGATAACACTTGAATGTAATTGCTTTGATGGATTTTTCTACTGTGTATATATCCAAACACTTTCTGAAATCATGTACATTTACACCACTGAACATGTTCTGCAGTGAAATGTTCCCTAGCTTTAACCACAAGTGCTATGAAGTGTCTCTTTTTGTTTGCTTTAATTCAGTTGCCTGCTCTTTTAATCCAATGCTTTCTCATTTTCTTACTACAAGAGACAATGAACAATTATTTTTAATAATACTCTGACATGCTCTACATAAACAGTGAATTCTTTGTTGTAAACAGGTTCTGGCAAATTAAGAGGAAGATCCAATAATTAATGTATCAGATATTTCACATATTTTCCATTTAATTCTGTAGCAAGGCAAGTAAGCCCTGAAGGAGCACAAACCCATTCGTTAGAGCAGTGAGTACTGGCAGGTATGCTCTTCTTCCACTTATAAGTCCTTCAGGATTATCTACACGGTGTTCAAAGACAGCAGAGATTGATTTTTCATGTAAACTAAGGGGGTGGCGTGTTCCTGCCAGAGCCTGAGCAGAATCAACAGCTAGCTGCTGCAGAAAGAGGAGGGTCCTTGCCCCCCTCCAGCCTCTCCTCCTCTGTTCATTTGTGTCCATCACTTACCTCCTGCAGAGCAACACGCTGACCCAAGAGGCCGGGAAAGCCAAAAACAAAATCCAGAATGAGTCACAGCCATGCAGCTGCCAAGACATTAGCAAGATGGTCATGTCAAAGGCGGTATGTTGAGTATCCTGTATCTGAAAGTGCAGCAAATTTAGTCCTGATTCATTGTGGGTTAAATGTGCCACCCTTGGGTGGAGACACTCTGTTTTTGGGTCAGGCCTTATCAACCTCTCTTTTTATCTGTTCTCCAGCAAGATCTTTATTGTGACTCTACCTACCACAAAATCCTAACATGAAACCTTTTCTGGGCAAGCTTTTGCCAGTCTGATTAACACCAACTTCAATTATTCCATAACACCTGTTTGAACCATGCACACTAAAGGCAGGAATTCTTTATGTAGCACTTCTCCAACTACTCTCTAGACTATCTAGGGTATTATACACAGGGAGACAGCCCGAGGCTTCTGATGTGGCTTGAAGGCCAGGTATTTGGGGTTGCCGATTTTGAGTTGCAGGCATGGTGAGAAAAGGACACTGCCTGATGAGAAGCTCTTTCTCTTCCTAGATATTGAAGTATTTTATGGATTTCTACATACATTCAACAGCACTTGATACAACGTTGTAATATCTGAGATGGAAAAAATAATCTACTCTAGTTCAATTTTCCTGAGCTGCCACTTGGTCTTTATATCTTCGGTATCTCTTCACAATTTATGTATTTGTAATTTATGAATTATAGCAAGACTTTCTGAGACGTTTCCTTTTCCATTCGTATCACTTGTAGCATTGTTGATGTGCCACGTACTTTGGTTTTCTTGCGTGCTGAGTACAGCTTCCTTTTGAATGAACATTTTCCAAGAGCCTTTGAATATCAGGCAGATTTCTTTCTGCCTGAAAATATATTGAATACATGCTCTTTATGTTCACAGACAATCAGGACAAATATTACTTCCTTTTAGCCTGATCACTTTTGTTTATGACTTCTGATTTATTTCCTGAATATAATACTAAATTAACACCTCTTTTCAATATACCCTGTTATTACTAACACAGGTCTGTTCGTGTCTTACAGGACAGCTTTTTCTCTGATACTTTGACAGCAATTTTTGCCTTTCTTTTGCCTTTAGTCTTTTGCATAATTCAAGAGACAATTTTCACGAGCAACCATTTCAGTCTCTTTTCCCATTCCTATGCTTCTGTGTAGCTAATGAACTTTTCTTCAGTAATTGATGCTCTCGGCTGATTTTGAGATCCTAAGTTTCAACCCTTTTTCAGGTCTCATAACATGCTCCCAAAGCTCAGGCTCTGTTTCAGTACTATGGGCTTTGGATCTGTTTGACTTCTCAACAGAAGTTGTTCAGCTACAAGTAAATCCAGGTTTAAGTTTATGTTTCTCATTATGCAATTACACAAAAAGGAATGGAGAAAACAAGGCAATGCTATTTTAGCATTCTAAAATACTTTTTCTCTGATGCAAAGTTTATTTTCTGAAGGTCTGGTGTTTGTTCCAGGAAATGTAACCAAATCTAACAGAATTTCTTGAACTGCAGTTCTTGAACTGCTTCAGTTGATTCCTGATATAACTCAGTGATGTGGTTTTCAGCATAATTTGTCTTTGAAATCTCACATGAGGGAATATGAGATCATACCTCCAGCCCAGTTAATCCTAGGCTGACAGCTGGAACCACACTTTCTACATATTCTATCTTGGAATAATCTTTCTGTGATTCATTTTCACTTCAGTCTTTTAGTCTATTAATACATTTCACATGTTTGTAATCATCAATTGGCCTGGAAATTCTGAAAACTTTCTTATATATGGCAGACTGTGACAAATCTGAAGCTGTAGTATTGAAGTATTTATTGCTTTTACTTTCAATAGCCTGCAGTGACTCTGTTTTTTCCCCCCTTTTCTTATTTTGATTTTGGCTATATTCCTATTTGTTGCAGGTACATTGCCAATTTAATCTTGCAATAAATTAATGGATTTATAAGCAGCAATATGGGCTTTTTCTCTTTCATCTTAGAGCAAACTAGTTCACTGTTCCAATGTGTAGATATGCTGGACCGGGTTTTGGTATTCCCTCCCCACAGCTGTTTGATCGTCCTCTAATTTTCAGAGGTGACATGAATTTGCTGGGAGGCACAGCTTGCACTTCAGCAGAACCTTCTGTCAGCGCTGTTCTGTGACCATTCATCGCCACTAGATGGAGTCGACCCGTGTTTATTATTCATTCTCACTAATTACAAAAGTAATTGGTTTCCTCTTTAACAGCGAGCAAAGTCTTCTGTGCCAGGCAACTTGCTTACAAATTGATAGCTCTGTTGTAGTGAAGAGATATCATTAAGGTAAAACAAAGCCAAAGCACAGCCTGGACAAAACCATGATGCTGGGGCTTACTTAGATGGGAGCCTTTGTATTAATGGATACGGAAGGACACATTTATTAATGCAGTTTTATGGAAACAAGAGCAAGGAGAGTGGTTTTCTGAGGATATTCCAAAGCAGAACTGATTTAAAAGTCATTAAAACACATGGTGAGATTGTGTGATCAGTGGTATTTCTGCTGATGCCAAGAGGCCCTCGGGGTATGGTTGCAGTGGTGACAGGGGCAGGCCTGAAGAGCAGCATCTTCTCTCTTCCATCGCTCCTCCATATGGCCGGACCCGCACCCTCGGGTGCAGCACAGGATTGAGCCCCCTGAATGCTGCAGAGCCTGGATGGACCACGGGGAGCCCCGGGCGAGGTGTGGTGGGCAGGTTGGGCATGGTGCTTAAGGACATGGCTTAGTGGGTGACATTGGTGGTAGGGTGATGGTTGGACCAGGTGATCTTGAAGGTCTTTTCCAACCTTAATGATTGTACGGGGAAACATGGTCATGGGAGCTGAAGGAGGAATGACAGTATGGCATGTGTGTGTTTGGGTGGTTAGTTTTATTGAGGAAAAAATGGAAGGAAGGGAAGGGAAGGGAAGGGAAGGGAAGGGAAGGGAAGGGAAGGG
>NC_048926.1:26917782-27017114 GCF_011077185.1 Oxyura jamaicensis | reverse complement strand
GGAAGGGAAGGGAAGGGAAGGGAAGGGAAGGGAAGGGAAGGGAAGGGAAGGGAAGGGAAGGGAAGCACGGACCAACCCCCGTCTGCCGCGCCCCCGCCCCCCCATCCTCCCCTTAGGGCGCCCCCCGGCGGCCCGGAGGCAGCGGCGGTAGCGCATGCGCAGCCATCCCTCCCGCCTCCCTTCCGGCCGCCATCTCGCTCCCCGCCGCGTGCTGTGCCCGGCCCCGCCCGCGGCTCGCTCCGTGCCCTGCGCCCAGCTCCGGCAGCGCCGCGCCCGCCCCGGGAAGGTGACGGGGGGCGGCGGGGGTTGTCGGGCCCCGGGGGGGTTTGGAGGGGCTGCGGGGGACGGGGGTGTCTGTGGGGAGGGGGATGCGGATGCGGCCTGGGCCGCGCGGCGGGGCTGGGGCGGCTGCGGGGTCCCCCGTGGGTGACGGGCGGTGCCGTTGGTTCCGCAGATGAAAGAAACAATCATGAACCAGGAGAAGCTCGCCAAGCTGCAGGCCCAAGTGCGCATCGGCGGCAAGGTAGGTGCCGCCGCCCCGCGGTGCGGGGGGGGGGGGGGGGCGGGGGAAGGGCAGGGTGCAGGGGCCGGGCTGCGGGGTGGTACGGGCCGGGGCGGAAGGCGCTGCGGAGAGAGGAGGCCCTGCGGAGAGAGCCCAGGTGAACTTCCATGGCAGGGGGTAGCTGGCGGCGTGCTAGGTCACGCACCTCCGGAGTTGACTGTGGCTGTATTCGTGCTTTTTAGGCCAAAGTGGGAATTTCTCTGTGCGCGTCATGCTTTTACCACCTTATAAGCGGAAGGTATAAAGTGCTTGGAGGGTGCTTTTATGTTGCATCTGACATCTGGCAATACGTACCTGTGTGATTAGTTATAATATGTAATTTTTTTAAAAAAAACCTTCTTCACCATAGTCACGTGCTGGCAAACATTAATAGAGTTCAAGCTTTTAAGGCAGTAATTTGTTATTAATCCTTTTATTCCTGAGGAAATACGCTCATCCAAGATGAGCGTATCTTGGAGTAAGGGAGGTATCTGGGAATAAGAACTATTCAGCAGAACCCTTATTGACAGTTTTCAGTGACCTTGATTGATGTTTCTGCCTTTGGCTGGGGATTTAGGCAGTCTTAAATCAGGGTGAAATTGGTATTAACTGGCTTGGTGATCTTGCACGTTCTTTATGTGGATTACGAGTTAAGCAGAGAAGTGCTGAATTGGTGACTGCGTGTGTATTACCAGCGTGTGTGTGTTGACTGCAGATGTATTTGACACTGGTCATTTAAGATTATGCATTCATATTGCAGCTCTTACAGCTCTGGTCAATGTAGGTGTTTTACAGATTTTTTTACCTTTTTAGAAGACTGGCAGATGGACGTGTAGTATTTCACCAGTTGCCTACTGTGTCCATTCTTTCCAGTACAGAGGTAGAGGGATGTGAACAGCATGTCTCAGCATGATCGGGGCAGAATTTGCTTACTAAAAAGCTGTAACCTTTACAAGTTCAAATCTATGGAGATTAAAGCAGCAGATGTTCATTGAAATTCAGAGTGTGTGAAGTTTGATATCTGAACTTAATACTGGCAAATGTTGAGGTGGGGGGGATGTCACATATTCCTATGTAATCTTTAATTCAAGACGTAATTTTTCAAAGTTGACTGCGAGGGCTCTTGTCCAGAGAGACTAATTTATGTGGCTCAATTACTAGGTAGTCAAGGTACTAAAATGAAGCAATTTCTCTTACTCTAGAAATTTTTGAACTGCTGTGTGCAGCAGAGCAGATTACCAACTTGACAGTAGCAGGAAAGGAACATCACACTTCCTAGACAAAAAGCTAAACTCCCGAGCTGTAATCCTCCAAGTTTTAGTTTCACATGAATTTGTCTGTTGGTGTTTTTGCAAAGATGTTAGCGTCCAGCCAGTTTTCTAACTTTAGCCTCTTCACACTCAAAAAGGTATTGCATCCATTTATTTATGTAGCAAGCCAGCAAGGCCTTTTCATGTTGTTACTATGTAGAAGATGGGAAGCTGAAGTAGGAAGACTTAGTTTCACATGTTCCTAGCCATTTCTAGCTTGGATTTTACTGAAGCCTTATGATTGTTCCAGCAGGTATTAGAATGATGCTTTCTTCTTTTTCGTAGGTATAGATGTCTTCTAACATGGCACAGTTATTTCCCTGGAGAAACCTACAACTGTTTGCTGGGGAACTAAAACTTTGTTTGTTTTTCTTTCTGAACAGAGGTGGTTTGAAATACTGTGTGCAAGTATTTTTAAAAACATGTATTTATAAATATTTTGGCAAAATGAAAGTGTTCTTCAAATACATTTGTGTAGGTCCATCAGATGAAGATGTGTATCTGGAATAAAAATTGAATGTTGGCCTTTTCTCAGTCATACTCTCCTGTGAGTGAGAAAATAACAATATATTGATAACTTGGTGTTCTCTGACTTCATGAAATTTTGGCTACAACTTGAGAACAGTGATCTAAAGAGACCTTGAAGACAACTGAAGTCTGTACTCAGCCTTCAGTTTTAGGCCAGTGACAACAGATAATAATAAACATGCAGTTCTTCTTTTCTAAGAAGGAATGCAGAATCCCCATCAGAATTGTAAAGTTTCTCTGGTGATTTGCTTCCTAAAATCTCACACTTCTCACAAGCATTTAGAGGTTGCATTATAGCAAGGGAAGGATTGCAGCAGTGCAGTTGGAGGGGTGGAGTTGTGGACTGTAACACAGAAGTGGAACTTGATGTGTGAAATTTGATTTGTAGATGGCTACAGAGTAGCTATGCGGTCCTGAGGATCAGAGTTTATGAAAAACTGCTTCAATATTAATTTATTTTTTTTTTTTTGCAAAGGGTACTGCCCGCAGAAAGAAGAAGGTTGTCCACAGAACAGCCACGGCAGATGATAAGAAACTTCAGTTTTCTTTGAAGAAATTGGGAGTGAACAATATTTCTGGTATTGAAGAGGTAATTCTTTCAAATGAAAAAGTGCTTTTCAGTATAGAAATGTAAAATGTCACTTGCCAATTTAATTTTGATGCATTTTAAATCTGTCTGTAAATTATCAGTAAGTCCTCATTGACCTTTAGAAAATTCAGCTAGTTTCTAGTTAAATTGAAAAACCACACTGAACTTCTTGATTTTTTTTTTCTTACAGGTAAATATGTTTACCAACCAAGGAACAGTCATTCACTTCAATAACCCTAAAGTTCAGGCATCTCTGGCTGCTAACACTTTCACTATCACCGGCCATGCTGAGACAAAGCAGCTGACAGAAATGCTTCCTAGCATCTTAAATCAGCTCGGAGCTGACAGTCTGACCAGCCTGAGGAGATTGGCAGAAGCCTTACCCAAGCAACGTAAGTTGAAACTTGAATGCATTCCATGCTGGCAGCTGACATGGACTTATTTATACAGCTGCAGTGAATTTCAGTGCACTCTTATTGTCTACAACCATATTGTGACATAAAGAAGTAGAGCTCTTAGATCTTATTTATAGCTCAGTTCGAGCAAAGAGCATAAGCAAATAAAGCAGAGGCATTTGTTTCTCAGAGTATCTTGCGGCTGGTCTAAGACTAGAAAGCCGCAGCGAGACTTGATTTTGTGGTTTCCTTCTTGATGTGGATACCACATTTTGACATACCTATCTCTTTTAAAGCTAGACAGATCAATTACCATGGAAGGCTTTAAAAAGATAAACTTCAAATGTTTGTTTTGATGCATTGAATGGAAATACAAGTGGAGTGGAGGGATCTAAGTGCAGACATCTTGCTTCTGCTTTGTACCTTCACAGGTGTGGTGAAGGTATTTCTTTTTGCATGGGCTTTTTGATAGCTAAGAGGGAATTGTACAATACTCACAAGAAAATACATCATAATTTGTATGTGTAGGGTAGCGTAGGACTGGCATGAGCATTAAGCTACATACACCAACTTTCTTTTCCATCCTTAAATTAGTAAAAAACCTGAACATCTGTTCTCTCAGGTTGTCTGGGAAAAGTAGAAGAAGGACTTAAGTGTGGTATTTGAAAAAGGTGGTGCTATCAGAGCTTGAGAATTGGCAGTGTAAGACAGGCTTGTTGACCCTGTGTCCGTATAGGGTCTTTCTGTGTCTTCTCAAACATACTAAGTCTGTTGCTTATAGAATGTGCAACGTCCTAAACAGCAAATGTAAGAAGCTTATGATGTCCAGTTGCTGATATTAATGAGCTTGATCATTACATTTACTTCTCTGCTATGCTGCCAGCAAAGACAGCCTCTCTTTCCATTCCTCAAGTGGATACCGCTTCCCTCCAGTCTATTTCCCAACAATAAATAAATCGTGCCACAAGTAGTTTTTAAGAGGAAAAAAAACACTTCGTTGGCCATGAAGCTGTTTCCTCCTTCCTAATGTTCTTTCTGTGGCTTGTGTGTGATATTAGTAGGACTTGAACGAAGGAGAATCCAAAGGTCTTAAACTGATCCACTAAAGCCTCGCTTCTCGTAACAAGATGGGTATATTCTGCACAAGCTAGATTGGACAGTGTGAATAGTGGAGAAGCTTGTTTAAAGTGCTTGCTTTGCATTATCTGGTAAATGGCAGTTTATTTGTGCTTTGGGTGGATGCCAGGGTAGTTCCACAAAACTTTCCATTCAGTATTGTCTACTAGGCTTGGAAACCAGACATCAAAGAGTAAAGCTTGTGCAGTGATAGCATTTGCAGGTGCTGAAGTGAACCTGGTTTGGTCATGGGGATGTAAAAAAAAAAAAAATGCAGACAGTGCAGGAGGAAATAAAACGGTTTGCTTTTGAAATGTCTTAGCACTAAGGATGTACTCAAGCTGTAACAGCTTTCTGCTGTTAAAAACAAAAGGATGATTAGCGGTGACCTTGTCACAAGCCCTTTCTGAGTAAATTTTACGCATTCTTCTACTTCTCTAGAAATCAGGGTACAGTGATTTTGGTCATCTGGTATAAACTTGTCTTTTTCTTCAAACTTTTCTTGAAATTAGAAGGGTTAATTAGGAAGAACTGAGGTAGTGACGAGTTTGATACAGCTTAGCCTAAGTAGTACAGCTAAGAATAGCAGTAAAGGCAGTGGCACAAGCGCCCAGGGACCTGAGATGCCTATTCTTAGCGTTCTGCTACTGCAGTTTGAGATACTCATTGGTCTGCTCCAGTGGGCATGGTTTAGTCTCAGTAGCTCTGGCAAATATGATGGGAGTAGTAATGATACTGAATCATCAGAGAAGTGGACCAGAGCATGTGGTAGCCTCAAACAAATAAGTGTAAAATGGTGCATCCAGTTTCATATCCCTCTATTTTTTTCCAGGGAACAGTAGTATCTTTGTGTCTCTAGTCATCTGCATCTACCTGCAGCTTCATAATTACACTGTTGTTTTTCTTGAATGCCTAAGATCCTAAGAAGGCTCAGCTCTGTCCTTTTCCTTGTAAGTTGTTGATGTTGTGAAATAGGTAAACTTTGAGAACCATTGAGTAGTTGGTAAACGAAGATGCTTTCCAGAGAAATGGCTAGAATAAGTCTTTATCTATGTAGCTGAAAATGGCTACCATGCAAGGTGCTCAATACCTTTAGATAAAAGATGGTGATTAGTAAACTCTCATCTCTTTGAGCATGATCAGTAACAAAGGGAATGATAACTTCTTAGGCTAGCTATAGTTTTTTTATTTAGTAGGGAAACTGTATAGAGCATTACAGCTTAGCTTAGACTCTTTGATAATGTTTAAAAATAAATAAGCAGAAAGCAGAACAACTTTGTAACTAGGGTACTTAATGGTAAGCTAGAATAACACTTTTTGAACTACTTGCTTTTTGCAGCTGTGGATGGAAAAGCACCACTTGCTACTGGTGAAGATGATGATGATGAAGTTCCAGGTAAGAACAAACATGAAACTGAGAAAAAGGAAATGAGTTTTGCTGAGAGACAACTTATATACCATAACATTAGGCCAAGGACAGTCGAGTATTGACTGGTCACTCACTGTTGCATAACTCTTGTGGACAGGTTATTTCATTATTTTCAGATACCATGCTAGACTAGATGAATAATTGGTTTGGGATAGCATTTTTGTCCTGTGTAGGAGTAATAGCTATGGGTAAGATAATTATTTAATCTTCAGTAAAAAGGCTGGGACAGAACTACCTTTCCAGCACCACTTTGTTTAGTTGTGGGTACAAGTGAAGTTAAATGATTTTAGAATTGTGCTTTAAAATGAACCACCTAAAATTTAGTTCTTAAGCAAGAAAATGAAGTCTAAAAAGGTCTTATGTTATTTAACCTGTGTTCTGTAAGCTGTTTGTTTTTTTTTAATCTCATAAGCACTTGATATGAAGTAGAACTTCAGAAAAATGCATTTGGCAAAGCAGAAGTGGGTCAAACTCTAATTTTGGTGTTTTTCTTTCTCCAGATCTTGTTGAAAACTTCGATGAAGCATCAAAGAACGAGGCAAACTGAACTGTCACTTTCTGAATAAAGTTAAAACTTGAAAAAGCTACATGGAGCTGCTATTTTATATTTTGACTGCTTTTGTTTGACTTCATTTTCTGATGATCTCAAGATCTCTAATATTTGGAAACTCCTTGAACCTGCAGCTCCTTCTAGTTACTGCTTGTACACAATATTATTTTTGTGGCCTGGTTGAACAAACTTATGCTTTGAAATAAGATTGCTAATGAATCTCTGCCTAGACACATTTTTGAGTAACTTGTATACAAGCAAAACCTCATCTTTAATGAACTTTGGCATACAATAAAAAAATACAAAATAAACTTTCTGGTCTGGCTTCTTGTCAGAAAAGCAGGAAAATAATTGTCTGTAAGTATTAAACTATTATAAGAGGTCTTGTTTTTCTGCAGAACATCTTTTTGTGATGTTAGAAAACTAGCTCCTAAAAATTTCTGTGCCTAAGTTAGCATTTTAGACTTCAAGAGGAGTTATTAAATAATGCTTCTCTGGGTTCCTGAGAATGAGAAGGTTTGTTTCTTGGTTGTAAGGAAAAGTTCTTAAATTCCAGTATAACCTTTGCATAGATACTGCCCCCAGGTGTGAGGGCTCAACTTTGCATTTTAGGAGTCTTTGATGTTAATGATAAGGTAACTTCTATAACAAAAACTAAGCTTTGGGTAGAGGTTAGTGATTGAGTGCTCTGAGGTTGTCTCTTGAGTGAATACTGCTGGAGGAGAAATTCCTCCTGTCTTGTGCAGGATAAAATGCAGGACAATTTTTTTCATAAGAGATACCCATAGCATGAAGTTTGCATTTTGCCTGGGAAAGGGTGGGGATGTCTCTGACTTGCTAAGCATGTTTGGCGTGGTGTAAGTCAGCTATTGGGAAAGAGTGGAGGAACTTGTTCAAGCCATGCTGCTTGTATGGTTTGAACTAAGACAGCAGTCGGATGTGAGAATGACACAGCTGGGTTAACAACAAAACACTTTCAGTTTACTTGTCTCAGTTTGCAAATACTTTATCAGTAAATTACACTTTGTTTTGAATTAATCCAAATCAGAAAGTGCACTAATTGAATTGTAGCAGTAAGGTGAAAAAAAGCTAAACAGCAGATTAGTGTTTAAATGGGTATGGTGGCACTAACCTAACAACCTTATGAAAGGTATACCTCCTGAGAGCTGTTGAGTCTATATATATATATATATATTTTTGAGAAATCAGTAAATGTGCCTTTTCTGTGACTCAGATAAGTATTTCTGAAGACCTACATACTCTAAGCCATTGTAGCTCATGCTCCTGAAATGTCATACTGGCTTCTGTCTCGTGAAGGAACTTAGTGCATTTCTTAGATGATCTAGACAGAGTTAACCTTTTCCCCAGTATCTGACATATACTTGGTTTTGAAAAATACTGGCCTTGCTGAAACATCTTTGACTAGCAAAATGATGCTACTCAAATGATAGCCAGCCACGTGACATCTGTGGAAGTATGGGTGGTAGGTGCTCTTCCAATCACGAAATACTGGAGTATCTTACACATTCCTAAATTGTGACTAAGGATCAAGACTTGGTCAAAATGTGCTCTTGATTATAACAGACTCCAAATGGAATTAGTTTTCTTGTTAAAACTAATCTTCACATCTCACACTTAAATACTCACCCTGGACTGAATGTTGTAATTATTTCCTCTCAGTAAGGAGTTTAGTTATAGTCCTCCTTGTCTGCCATTAACTGCCAGAATCTGAAAATAGCTGTGTTAATGTTTCTCATTAGCTCGAACTTCTATGTAACCATATTGTAATTGTGCCATTAGGGACTCACATGGGGACTTGTGTGTATTCTTACTCAAGGAAAACAGTTTCATATCTCCATTCCACATATCTTGGACAATGGAAATGCAGGCATTTCTCCTTGGTTTTCTCTTGAAACAAAGGTCTGTTTGTTCCCATAGCTTTTTCAGATGAAAACTCATTCTGGTTCTGTCATATTAAGGTTTGTAACAGCTAGATTCCAATGCAGTAGTGGGCACTACTGAAATTCTTCAATTTAGCAATGAATGTTTAGAAATGTCTTCATAATATGTTCCTAATACTGTCTTAAACTTATGCCTTAAAGGCTCTCCTGTACTCTAAAAGTTAGTATCTTCCAATAGCAAAGCAATTCATTTTAGAAGATGGTAAAACTATATTAAGCTCTGTGTGTGTATATATAAAAAGAAACTCCCTATAATGGTTTTTAAAAACGCTATTTTTAAAGGTCTAGAGGATAGCACTTGAGTTATTACAGGTTGCATTTTTTAAAAGTTTTGTGAAGTTGAGGTGTTGTCTCCTAGGAAGTGTTCCAGTGAGAATTTCTCATAGTCAATAGCGCATGGTTAACAAATGTGACTAAGAGAGATGTCTTGAGCTGTTTAAGATGTTCACAGCTTAGTAAGTCAGATACTGAAATCAATACCCGAGTACTATATCATGTTGCTTGCTGGTGGTGCAAGGAGTTCTTGCAGTTTGCCCTTCTGTGAAGTTTAGTGATCAGTGTTTTGAGTGTGAAAAGTAATATAAATATTTCACATCTTCTAAAATGTTTTCCTTGTACCTCTGCTTCATCAGTGTCAAATTTAGTATAAAAGTTAAAAAAAAAAAAAAAAAAAAAAAAAAAAAAAAAAAAAACTTTTTGCCTGTGACTTGGCCTTTTGTTGTAACTCTTGAGTGTTATGCATCACACAGCTGTACAGTACAAACAGAACAAGCAGACCTTACTCATGCTGAAAACTGAAATGGCACATTATGATATAGAGTACTGAGCACTATGGGACAGGACAGTTTTAAAGAAGAAATTGATTAAGCCTGGTAGGCTTTGCAGTTGTTCCCAAGAAAGGTTGTCCACAGTGTGGGAGAAGAAACTTTGAAAAACCGAAGTGTATGTTGGAGTCCATTAATATGTGCCTGTAGTAGAACTCGGTCAAGAAAAACAATGTAATCAAACGAGGGATTAGTGAAAAATAAGTGTCTATTAGGTGGGAGGAAAGTGGGGGAAGTTAGTGTTTTTCAAGGCTGGGAGAAAAATAATTGTGCTTGAGAAACCAGAATGTGGAAGCTGTCATCATATTTTTGAGAATGGATTCAAAGATGTAAAATTAGAGTTAATACTCAGTGCAGATTGAAGAACCAAAGGTAGACAGAGGGAAGTCCATATTGATGTTGGATTAGGTTATAGCCTTAAATGATTGACAAGATGGTGGTATCTGTCAAGAAGAGAGATTTTTAAGCTTGTTGTCTTCCAAACCTGACAAGTACTCTAGCAAGTCTTGGGCTTACAGAAATGCATGAAATATGGCTCCTTGTTTTCCAAACTTAGTCTTCATCCCTCCTCAGATCCATAGTTTCTGTTGCATCCAGCAATTTGTGAGAGTTGCTGAAAATGTTTTCCTTTTGATCTGGTTGTTGAAATATCCTAACCCAGACCAGACCGGATGCTGGAATTAAGTGTTTTTACAGAAATGGATCTGTCTGTGCAGCTGAATCAAGCTTACTTTACAGAGCTGAGCAGCGCATAGCATGAGGAAGTATCATGATTAGTTTGATTGTGAGTCAACCTCGAGAACTTTAAAGTGGGTGTACGTGGAAGCTTCGAGAGCCAGGGGTATATTTCTGTGTATTCCAATTGACTTTATGCTGTGGTTTCATGGTAGTAAAAGCTACTTGCATTCTCATCATGTGTCCTGGTTTCAGTTAGGAACTGACCCTCAGCAACCCCACAACAAAAGGGTCCTTTGAGAGACCGGGCAAGGCAGACAACTGTTTAATGCTCTCTGTCTCTAAGGCAGCTGTGCCAAAAGCCCACAGGAACCCTTTTGGGTCCTTGAAATATCCTCTTCTAAGATACCCTATGCCAAGGTTGGACGGAGCATCCGGGCCAGTCACAATACGGTGCTTTTGCCACTCATTCCCAGTTAGACTCACTTCAGCCTCCAATGCAGTGAACTGCTGGGATCCCCCTGTCACTCCATAAATACTGATGGGCTCTGGCCCTGTATAGCTTGATGGCATTAGAGTACATTGTGCACCGGTGTCTACTAAAGCCTTATACTTCTGTGCGTCTAACGTGACAGGCCATCGAATTCACACAGTGCAATAAACTTGATTGTCCCTTTCCTCCCCCCTGGCTGGAGGCAGGGCCCGTCTAGTCCTGGTCAGAATCTTCATTCCTGTGTTTTAAACACAGGACTGCCTGCTGGAAGTTGGAGCAGCAAACTTTTCAGAGAACCCCTTTTTCCCAGTTGTTTTCTTTTGCACCTCAAGTACCCGTGCCTCTAGGGTCGCGGTGGATTTTCCACCCCATTTTCTCATGTCCTCTCCATGGTCACGTAGGTAAAACCACAGGATGGCATGGGGTGTGTACCCACCATATCCTCTTCCTTGCACAGATGAGAGCTTACCCCTAATAGCAGAGACACTGGTTTGTACAGGAGGGGAGGAAAATAATCTCTCTTTAAGTTGCTGGACCTCTTCAAAAAGTTTCTCCAAAGTATTCTCTTATAGTTGGTGGATGCTTTCAGAAAGTTTCTCCACAGCCAAGACGCAAGCCTGTAAGGAAGAGGAGAGACTTTCTTTGTACTGCCGGAGTTGTTTAGCCACTTCATCCACTGTGGGGTCCTCATCCTCTTTCCAGGCCGTTATTGCTAATGAGCTGGCATATGATGATGGTGCACTCCATACAAACTTCTGCCACATGGGTTGTGTACACTTGACTTCACCTGGATCTGTGGATGTTTGTCCATTGTCTGGGTCCTCATAAATCACCTTCCGTATGGCTAATTCCCTCAGGTACTGTATTCCCTTCTCCATAGTGGTCCATTTGCCTGGTAGACATACAAGTTCTTCCTTGAAGGGATACCTTTCCCTCACAGATGACAGGAGATGCCTCCAGAGGCTGTAAGATTGTGCTCCATCTCCAATTGCTTTGTCAATGCCTGTGTCTCTAGCAAGGGATCCCAGCTGCCTGGCTTCCTTGCCCTCTAATTCCACACAATTGGCTCTGGTATCCCAGCACCGGAGCAGCCAGGTGACAAGATGCTCACCAATGCAGCAACCAAAATCTTTTCGCACATCTCATAGCTCACGCTGATACAGGTTTCGGGTAGTCAATGTTGATTTTTCGACATCCTTATCTTCATCCTCCTGCATCCCTGATGGCCCAGCCTCATCTTCTCTATACCTAGACCTAGCAGAAGACTCTCTGTGTTCTAAATGACCTGAGTCTCTATACCATTTTTTCACCTTGTCTACAGGGACAACTTGCACTGCTACAGCTCGTTTCTCTGGCCCAGCCACAGGAGCTGGAGTGGCTGCAGGAGCTGGAATGGCTGCAGGGTCCATCACAGGGGTTGGTGTGGCTGTTGGGCCTGTCACAGGACTTGGAGTGGCCGCAGGGTCTGTCACTACGTTGATAGTAGCATCAATTGCAGCTCGATAGGCATAGGCCAGGCCCCAGCACGCTACAGTGAGTTGTGTCACTTTGGAACTGCCAGAGTCATTACACCCTTTTTTTTCAAGCATTCTACCAGTTTTTTAGGATTTTGCAGTTGTTCAGGGGTGAATTTCCAAAACATCGGAGGTGCCCACTGCTCTAGCCACCTGCCCATATCCTCCCATACTCCCTGCCACTCACAACTATCCCGCCTTCCCCCTGTACTCGGCTCTGGTGAGGCCGCACCTCGAGTACTGCGCTGAGTTTTGGGCCCCTCGCTACAAGAAGGACATGGAGGTGCTCGAGCGAGTCCAGAGAAGGGCTATGAAGCTGGTGAGGGGCCTGGAGAACAAGTCTTACGAGGAGCGGCTGAGGGAGCTGGGACTGTTCAGCCTGGAGAAGAGGAGGCTCAGGGGTGACCTTATTGCACTCTACAGGTACCTGAAGGGAGGCTGTAGCGAGGTGGGGGTTGGTCTGTTCTCCCACGTGCCTGGTGACAGGACGAGGGGGAATGGGCTAAAGTTGCTCCAGGGGAGGTTTAGGTTGGATATTAGGAAGAACTTCTTTACTGAACGGGTTGTTAGTCACTGGAATAGGCTGCCCAGGGAAGTGGTTGAGTCACCATCCCTGGAGGTCTTTAAAAGACGTTTAGATGTAGAGGTTAGGGGTATGGTTTAGTGGAGGACATGTTAGTGTTAGGTCAGAGGTTGGACTCGGTGATCTTGGAGGTCTCTTCCAACCTAGACTATTCTGTGATTCTGTGATTCTATGAGATTTCTAAGTAGCTGTTTAACCTTAAACAAAACCTGAAGCGCATTCAGGAGACGTAACAACAAGAACATGCTGGTCTGAGTATCCCAAGGATATTCAGCATCTTGGAGAACTATCGTAACTAGCTCAGGGGATAAGAGCATGGTGAAGGAGAAAGGGAAACTGAACAAGTAGGGAAAAATATCTTCCCCTGTCCCCTCCACAGATTGGCTCCCTGATGAAAAAAGGCAGTAAGTGTAGCTGTTAATAGTTTCCGAGATATAGTTTCCTAAGTACAGAGTCGATGACAGTGCTGCGTACAAATACCAAGTTAGAATCATGGCCAGATATTTCATCATATCGTAAGCTATTGTTACACCGCACAGTACCATAACAATCTTAAACCAGGGCCCAGAAAGGATAAACAGCACGACAGGGATCACATACAGAAAGTAACTTGGTATAAAACTCAGTTTGGAATACAGGCACAGCAGACTTGAGATTAAAGCAATCAACATTGTGACTAGCAACTATTAAGCAGCCCTAATACTTACACCAATTTTAGTTTAACACACTCGGGTCAGATCTGTCAATATCTCAATCCTTCGAGCCCCACATTGGATGCCAAAAGGACTGTTGTGGTTTAACCCGGCTGGCAGCTAAACACCACACAGCCGTTCGCTCACCCTCCCCCCTCCCTCTCTGGGATGGGGGAGAGAAACGGGAAAGGAAAGCCTGTGGGTTGAGATAAAGACAGTTTATTAAGATAGGAAATAATAATAATAATAATAATAATTAATAGTGTGTACAAAACAAGTGATGCACAACGCAATTGCTCACCACCCGCTGACCGATGCCCAGCCTATCCCCGAGCAGCCGGCTCCCCCACCCCAGCCAGCCACCCCTATATACTGTTCAGCATGACCCCATAAGGTATGGAATACCCTTTTGGCCAGTTTGGGTCAGCTGTCCTGGGTCTGTCCCCTCCCAGCTCTTGCTGCACCCCCAACCTGCCCTCTGGCAGGACAGTGAGGAGCTGAAAAGTCCTTGGCTTGGTGTAAGCATTGCTCTGCAGCAATTAAAACATCAGCGTGTTATCAGCACTCTTCTCATCCTAATCCAAAACATAGCACCCTACGAGCTACTAGGAGGAAAAAATAACTCTGTCCTAACTGAAATCAGGACATCAAGAAAGTCTTCAACTGCCCTCTTAATATTCTGCCTTTTGTCATTTCATGCATGGATTATTTTTATGGAGAAATGTTAATAGAAGGAAGAGAGTTTTGTGTAATGCTGTACTGTCTTGCTATATTTTTGTTGTTTGCTTGTTTTCTTAAAATAAATAAATCTAACAGCTGAAGCTTGTATATTGTCTTTACATTGCAGTAAAAATATCCTGGCAATGAAAAAGCCATCCCAGCAAAATCTGTGTAGTGCAAGTAATACTATATATATACATATCTATTTTTTCAATAATACTTTTACAGGAGAGTCACTGCCTGGTCTTTTGGGTTACTAATGTATCTAAACAAATTACTGGTTAATTAGTGGTGTAAGCACTAATCCTTGGTCATGCAACACACAGTGCTTTTGCTTCTGATATCCAATAACCAATATTTGCAACACTTTTCTTAGTCAGGGACTTGACGTGATGTGCAGGATATTGGGAGATGCTAATTGACATATCTGCTGCACTTGAAATCCCAATCCTGCATTTCTATTGAATTAAGTGAGTAATATTGTAGGGTTTTTTTGTTTGTTTGTGTTTTTTTTAGGTGCTGAAAAATGTTGATGTGGGCTGGGTTCTGTTCTCCCACTTAGCAGACAACTGAACTTGAGTTTGACAGGTTTTATTTTCTCTGGTTAGTGATGTATATAATCGTTTATGGTGTTGCACCTGAGCTAATAACATCTAGTGGGCTTAAGCAGGAATCTAAAAAAAAAAAATAAAAAAAAAATTGGCTGCATGTAACTTAAGAGTCTCCTGCTGAAAAAACAGCATGTAACTTGTGCCAAATGTTTACACCTGCTCAGTGCAGTGGCATGGTTTTAAAATGATGCAATGAGGCAGAGCTTTTAAATGCAAGATTTAAAGGTGTTTGAAGCACCTCCTGAAATGTGGGGAACTCTGAGGTTAGTCCAGAGCCCCAGGAACTGCAGCTAGTCCTGCTATGCTTCTTTCCTGTTACTTCCAGTAACTGCATTAGGCAATTGAAAAGGTAGATGCTTCAGGGTCGGATATTCTCTTAGCACTTTGTGGGCTGCTGGTAGGATTCATACCTAAACTGACAGTCAGTTGAAGTGAAAAAAAAATGAACAAATGTCACAGTAGAGAGGCAGGCACATTGGTTTGAAGTGTCTCTTACAAATGTTTATCCTGGGACAGGTGTCATCCAAAGCAGCAACAAGGAATTAGTGGGATGTTTCACTTATTGCCCTTCTGTCTGCTTTGCACTGCTTTGTGTTAGGAGATGGTACAGTTCTTCATGGTTTTGGGGAAGTTCCTGAGCAGAGTGTAACCACAGAGTGGAATTTAACAAGCTGATTATGCAGCTGGGTTTTGCCTTTAGCATATGATGGGGGCAGCATCTGGATAAACAATACCCATGCACATCTGTGGCATTTCATGCTCCAGTAACTTCTGCCCTGGGTGGGTGATCTTCAAGGATTTTTATTATTATTTTTACTGTTGGTAGAAGTCAGAGTAGCCTAGAGGTTTTAGGATTCACTGAGTCATCTTCTTCCACCAGCATACAAAATTGAGACTTGTTTAGGTGTGACCTTGTGTGTATCTACACTGGTGTCTAGACTGACCTCTGTCAGGAGCTGTAGGCTAGATGAATTGTCATTCTGTCTTAAGTGTGTCAGCCCTCTCATGTTCATAGAATAGACACTCTACACCCATTATATATGCTTCTCACATTTTAGCAGAGTTTTATTTTAATTATTTACACTTTGAAAATAAAGTGCTATCATTTGCTTCAAAACATGGACTTTAGCTTTGTTTTTCAGCTTTACCCCATCTCTGTGTCTTTCCTGTCTCATTAGGAAATACAGTACGTTTGACAGACAACTGTATCAGCAAGAATAAGTTAAACTCCAAGGGGGACTTGAGACTTCAAAATATAGTTATTGAAGTAGAAAAATGCAGCAGTATACTTTCTTGAAGGCTGTGGATGCTCTTGATATCTTCACATTTCAGCTGTGAGAAATAAAGCTGCTTTTGTATTGGAAAACTCCACTAACCTTGCATATTCAAAAGTAATTGTGTGGGCACGATAGTAGCATAGCAGTGGGAAGTATGTGAAGCAGATAAGGGGAAAGTCCCACTGTCCCCAAATAAGGAGGATAGCTAAGTAAAACAGGACAAGCAGTGTGAAATCAGTAAAAACAAAAATCATGGGCCCTCTAATCATGAGAGTAGAAGAAAAAAAAAAAAAAAAAAGGAAAATTAATGGTTAGTCAAATAAAATTGTGCATGTATGGTACAGAAGGGTGTTGAGTAGCTTGTGAACTGGTAGTACCCAGCCAAAGAGAAAAGGGGAGAAATCAGGTGTCGGGTAATGGGGAATATAAGGTTATGATATACTTTCTACTGTGTGCTCCTGCTTGCAGGATGCCTGCCATTGCAATCACAAATAAAATAGCCTCAGAGAAGACTCTGTCTGAAAAAAATATTGAGGTATTTCTCCCAGTGTCCCCTGGCTGGTGCCTGCAGGGTGCTGGGCTGGTCCGGCCCTGCTCAGGCCTGGGCTCTGCACTGCTGGCGGGATGCAAGCAGGCTCTGGGAAGAGGGAGGAAGCCCAGGCTGCTCCCTCTCCAACCTCAAAATGCTCTGGGAGCTCCTGGACAGCCGCTCTCAGCACGGCTATTACAGGAGAGGGGAGTACAGGCCTCAGCGCCAACCTCCTGCCACCATCTTCCTTGGCTTCTGAAGAAGGGCATTCATGACAAGGCTTGGAGCTAGAGACCTCCCTCTGCATGGCCCAAAGCCTTGTGGCTGAATGGCCTGCTGCCATTTCTAATGCCCCCAAGCCTAGGACACTTGAGGGGAAGGGTAGCTCTTTGTGGGGAGTTGAGCAAAGCTTTGGGCACAGGAATCAGGTTATTATATACTTTCTACTGTGCCCTCCTCCTTGTTGCCGTAACCAGTTTACATCTCACTTTCTGTTGGCTCTGAAAGCTTCCCTGATCTGCCAATTTTTGTGTGTGTGGTTGACTCCATCAGTGTTCATCTGCTGAATACTGACGTGCTCTACAGTCCTATATACATAAAGAACTGCTGGCTTAATTTGGTGACAGATCAACCTCAACAGAAAGATCTATTCAGACGTCATTCCTGAGGACTACCCCCTAACAGTATCTTTGATCTTCAAAGCTCCCAGTGACTGGATTTCTTATTTACCCGGTTATACATTCATTGCCAGACAGAGCAGCATACTTCCTGAAAGCATATGTGCTGCACAGCAGGAGGTGCATGCAAGCGGAACTGTTATAACAATACTAATGATGGTCGGTCTAGCGACGGGCTATGTCTGCACTTTGGTGATTTATACCATTGTTGTAAGAGAAAAAAAAAATCTGGTCCACAATGGTCAGGACAAACTGCTGGAACGCCCCTAACAATCAGCTTCCTCCTGAAGAATGCACAATAGATTTTAGTCTATTACAGTTAATACAAATGGTCTTTCCCTCTCTCTTTCTTTTCTCCCTTTTCTGTCTGTTTCTCTTGCTCTCTGTCTCTCTTTCTCTCCCATCCCTTAGTCTCTACAGTGTCATGAGAATATGCAGTTCTCATGCTAGGGATTAAATGCAACAGTGAATGTGAATTTCTTAGAGTTAGAATAAACTTTTGTGGTTGATCTACTTCTGGCCTTTTTGTTCCAAGAAATCATAAACCAGTTGAAGAAGCAGTAATTTTGGCCACTGTTCTGGCTGTGAGTTAAGTAGCATCATCAGGAGTTAAAGAAGTGAACTTCAAAATTACTTAAAGGCTACAGGAAAAATGTAAGATTATGATGCAGTAAAACAGCTCTGGAAATCCAAAACTTATGGTTGCTGTAAATTCACTACATTATTTCTTAGCTGAGTAAGCATAAGATTGAGTGGCCAATTTTTGCCTCTTTGGAGCTAAGCAACAGAGTGTTTCTTTCTGCAGGAGTAGCAGTTTGAAACCATCTGCTGGCTTCTGTCTGGAAGAGAGTGCCACAGGGGAAAGTTTGCAGCACAGGTGGAGTTTGCCTCGAGCCAGTTTGCCTCGAGCCAGCTGAGATCACCCATCATGGATCCTGGAAAAGGTGGAGGGTTCTGTCCTGTCCTTGACTTTGCACTGCGGGCACCAGCTCTCTGGGTGACATGAGGAGGAAGTGTAAGGTACTGATATTTTTTTAAACCAAGGAAAAACTCATGGGCTGAAGGGAGATGAGGCATTACCCTGAGAAGGTCTGGCAGGAGGTTGCTGCTCTCTGCCATCACAGAAATTCAAGTAGGGAATTCACAGTACAAGAAGGATGAACAAAGAAAGCAACAGAGTGGAACTAGTAACTGGCCCTGGAGAAAACTGGAACAGACAGGGGAGTGTTTTACAAAATGCTCATCACATTTACATGCAAATAGTAATGCTAGCATTGTACTTAATTAACTCTTCACTTGAATGAATCCTGTCTGGGTGGAGATGTGTAGCTGTAAAGTTATGTTCCTTTAGGAATCACCTTAAAGACAACATATTAACTTCCTGTAATCAAATAATAACAATCTGTTTATGGTTGTTCTCCATGTCTGTCCTTGGTTGTTCTTCAGAAGCAGATTTTTTTTTTTTTTTTTTTATTCTTGAGCTTTTAAAAAGTTATGTGTAAAGTTCTTATTTTATTTTATTTTATTTTCCTTTGGTAGGATTAATTCTCATCTGTACTATTAATCTTTAGGAACAGAACTACTTTCTTCTTCAGCTTTCATTTACCTCCCTGCTAGACAGATAAAGGCTGTCTTCACTGTAAGGCTTCCAATCTACTGCAGCCAGCAGCAGCCATAAATGAATGTTAATTCTGATAAGTGTCCTACCCACTGCACGGCAGACTGGAGTTCATCTGTTGTGCAGTCTCTCTGTTAAATAGACCAGAATACTTTGCAATGTCAAATCTGAATGAATGAGACAAAGACTCTGTGCAGCTCTGAACTATTCTTTCTATTATTGCTGTATCAAACTGTGCAAGGCAATCTGCTTTGTGAGGCATGGTTCTTGACATCTATGATTACATGCTGCACATTTAATTTGGCAAAAAAATAATTTCCTTAATCAAAAAAGACTTGTTTGCTAACACCTTGAAGTACAGTATGTATCACTCAACTTCAGATGTAAAATACTTTAATTCTCCCATAAGAAAAAATACTTTGGCAAGTGATTTTTACAAAATCAATATGGAGTTAGATTTTGATCTCAGAATTTCAAGTTCCTCAGGTCTTGTGGCATGCTGTGGCAAGGAAAAACAATGCTGTGTCCAGACTCATGTACATCATTCAAAGATAATTCCTAGTGTTTTCTACCCGCCATCAGTCGCTGCAGAAATACTCCACTCAAAATCAGCAGGTTGCTATTTCAAAATATGGCTTGTGAAATACTGCTGGTTGTTCCCCACAAGAGCCATAGAAAATTTCAGTTCCGAGCTCATTGCTTTGGCAGCATAAGGTTACACTATAGAAAGAGCTCTTAATGCAGGAAAAGTTTCTCAAAGTTTCTCAATCATCTTCACCGTTTTACCCAGTTTTGTGGGATGCTTAGTGATTATCTGACAGTTGTTTGAAATTCTACAGCAAAAAGAAGAAAGAAGAATTATATTTCACATCTCTCCATCTTATCTGAAAAACAAAACAAAACAAAAACAATCAAAGAATCATCTAGGTTGGAAGAGGCCTCCAAGATCACCTAGTCCAACCTCTGACCTAACACTAACAAGTCCTCCACTAAACATTTTCTCGGATATATTTTCAGGTAATAGATAACCATTAGTCAATTTATTTTGTATAAACTCAGTATTGACTGAAGTTTAAGAAAAAATACAAAGCAGGTAATGAATACCCATGATTTAGAAAAAATACTTTCCTGTAACATAAATAATAATAAGATTTTTTATTCCTTATGCATACTGGAACAGCATGTTTTTATAGAGGATGTCTTAGAAATCAATCAGAAATAGCTCAGGTTACGGTATTCCAAGAAAACTGTTTGCGTTTTGTATTTTCAACAAACATGGAAGGTCATTCGTTTTTACACAGGCTTTTAAATCTCAGTATTTTCACCATGTAATTTTACAGTAATTGCCACTTCATATTGTTTTAAAATTACTAATAGTACATTTTTTTCTAGATTTTGATTATGAAATAATTTCCCTCCGATTTCAAAGTATGTTAGACTTACAGTTTATTTCATTTGATTAAATGATACCTAGATGCATGATACAATAAAACTGGTATAAACCCTACATAAAAAAGTAGACAATAGTTAAACATAACAAAGATTTCACCAGCACCTGCAAGTTGTTACAAGTTCTTGCTTCAAGTGTCTCCTTTAAGTTTCATTACACTCAAGATTTCCGCTTTCAGAAGTAAATGGGTATTCTGACTGGCTCTCACAATAAATAAATAAACAAAACAGAGGTTAATTTTGACCTGATTTAAATCTTTTATACACCACACATTTCATTACAAATAAAAACTTGGCCACAAATTCAGGTTTAATCTATCTTTTGTTCTTGTTCTTTTCCCCTGAACATCTTCCTACTGTATATTCAGTCACTTGGAAATAAAAAAATCTACCATCTTGAATCCGTAATTTCTCTGATGCAAAGAAGTAGGCTGGATTACCCCAGCCATCTAGTGGGACTTTGGTTGGGACTGCAGTACCAATACTGTAAGCAGTATTGATTTCCATATGGAATAATTTTTCAAATTGAAAATTAAACGTAACGGAGATACTAGCTGTATTCTTACTATTGTAACTTACCTGGGATCATTCACTTCTGAGCTGCTGGTGGAGAGCAATTTGGAGATTGCACTCACTACACAGACTAAGGAGGGGATCAGAGGTGTATTTTTGTGTATAGATGCCAGACCTCTAGTGGACACAATGGCTAAATACTTAGGTAAACATATGTGAACAATGCATGGGGGATGCATATGTACTGTCAGGGGGAAAACAAACTTCTGAAAAGTCTATTTCAAAAGCCTTTCCATTATTTAAAATATCAGATCCCATCTTGTTGTAGCTTGAAGTGCACGAGTCCCAGGAAATCAGTTAACATTGCCTGCTTTTTCAACTATTTGCAAAAAACATAGTTGCTGCAGCTACATTGGGACATGCAACAGACCACACTTCAGCTGAAGAAGGCTGGAATGCAGCACCTTCTGGTTTCTATTCCCACAGTCTGCTGTTCAGCCACTGCAAGGAGGATATTTAGGAGCTAGGTATTCTGCACTTGGAGTTCCTTGTATCAGCTAAGTTTCTACCTAGAACACTTTGGTCCAGTTGTTTCAGGAATACAACAGGAAGGCAGAAGGACGTGGGAAGAAATCTAACAGGAATCAAACTACCATCAAAGTCCTTCAGTTTATTACTAACTTCTTAAAAATCATACAAAGAAAAGCTGACACAATAATACTAATTGAAGATCTTGAAAACCATCACAAGTGGGTACCACTAACAGTAAAGACATTTATATTCTATGGTGATATATTGCAGTATCTAAATTATTGTCTTCTTGTGAACACATATCAATGACAAGATCAGGTAGTACTCTTGGCACAGCACCACCCAATGTACTCAGTATCAACATTTACATGGTCAAACTTGGTTTTATTAATTTTTTCATGCAAGACAAACAACCTTTTATTTCAAAGTTATATAAAATATATTCAAGAAAAAGGATGACACCAAACATTTCTATGAAAGAGGAAGCATATTTAAAAGCTTAACTAAAAACAGCACATAGTTTTACTGAGGTAAATTTACAAAACAAACAACCCTTGTCACTGATGACAGGGCTAAGAAGATATCCAAATCTCCAAGACAAGAACTGACAGCCACAGAAGATTCAGCTCTTATTCCTTGATACTCTGAAGTAGCCTTAATAAATGTGACTCAATAACCTGTTGAACTAAAGCAAAGAAACAATCTGGTTAATCAGTGTTCAGTGTTTTTTCCAAGTCTTTAGGTATGTACTATTTTGTTTTAGGAGATGCTAACTTGTCCTCTACAAACATTTAATAAAAACACACAGGAATAAATTCACTCTGAGAAGGGAGTTTGCATCCATTCAGAATATAAAGGCCTCATATAATTAAAAGAAAATACACTCAGTAAGGCAGACAGTTTTGGGGAACGATGATCTATTATCTGGTTTGAATAGGTAGATAGCTATGGAAAACAAAGTTTAAAGCCTATACATGGAGAGTAGAAAAGAATGTTTACTTATTAGGAACTATTTCTGTGGAACATTTTGGGACTGAACTCTGGCATGAGTCCTACACCGAGATGTGTAGGACTATGAAGTTACTGATTTGTCCATAAGCACAGGGCTCTGCTTGGAGAAACTACATATGCAGCATTAGGCTTACTTTTGGGTTCAGTTCCACATTTTCTAACAGGCATTTCACAGCTTTCAAAATGAAGGCAGCATGAGTGGAAAACTGTTAACAGAGTCCTTTCTCTGCCTTTTTGTTTTCTGGAGCCGAATAAGGTAGACTAATTCACAGATCCTCACGCTATTACTGTCTCCATGATGAATGAACTAGATGAACTAGAGCTACTATGACCAGCACAGAAGGTTTTGCAAACTACATCACAGCATACCAATCACACATAGCACTGGGTTGAGTGGTTCAGGAGGGCTGCAAGTTCTATTAGCATTGTCCCGTGCAACTCTCATTCCTTGTGCAGAGCTGGGGAGCAGCTTAGTTCCCCATGACTGGATCATGGTTGCATCAGCCCTACACACCACTGTCTGTGCCCACAGATGCAGATCCATGCCAGTGACATATTCTCAGCAGGGACCTGGCTTTCTGAACCAAGGAAGGAAAACTGCTCATTTTGTGCTGGTTTATTTAGGTGTGTTAAGACTTTTAGGACAGGGATATTCTTGCAGCTGCATAAGGAATAGAACTCTATTAGGCCATTGCAGCAGCTGCATAAACAAGGAGTAGCAAAAAAATAAAAATAAAGGAATATGCATTTCCAATACTCACCACTGCGATAGCCCAAGGCTACTGCCAAATCCATGGAATTATAACCAGCATCTGTTTCAATAGTTGGATCAGCACCACTTTCTATGTATAATATAAAAAGAAAGTCAGATTTCTAACCATGCTAACTGATAGCAACTGATAATTCAGTTTGGATAGGCTGCTTACCAAGAAGAATTTTTACACATTTCACATGATTCCCATGCACTGCATAGAGCAGAGGTGTTCCTCCATTCTGCAAAAGCAGGAAAAAGTCTTAGACACTTAGCAACCAAACATTCTGCAACTGTAATTCCTTAGCACAGTAGCATACTTCCATGTATCAGAAAGTTTTGGACCTTTACAACTTCCATCTTTTTTCATCTACTGGGCAGACTGCAAGGTCACTCTTCTACAAGGGCTCAGAACTAGCCTCATTCTCTTTTTACCCAGAAGCCATAACTAGTAGGGCTAATTTTTCTTTTGTTATTAAAAAGCATCCCATATAAGTTCAGGGAATGTCAAATATTTCAGAAGAGGCAGAACAATTTTCAAACCCAAGCCAATGCTGCTGTGCCCTGCTTCAAGTTTCTGACCAAAGCGCACACTGATGTAAATTCAGTCTAGAGACTTACCCAGTCATATTCATTGACATCAACTCCACAGTCAAGCAGCATTTTCACAATATCTGTGTAACCTTTACTACAAGCCAGTGAGAGGGCACTTTCTCGCCCTTTCCCCAAAATCTGAGGATCTGCACCCTAAAATTGTAATAAAAAGAAAAGCAAATGAACTGAACTCTTTGAAGTGACATTTTTACAGAGAACTTCATTTTAAAAGTTTTAAGCATATAGCAGCATTAACAAACTTAGAAAGGCAAAATAAAATACAAAGTAAATTACAATATGTAAGTGTGCTCTTTTCCTTACATTCTGGAGGAGAAATTCCACTACTGCTATCTGCCCATGAGCTGCAGCCCACATCAGAGGGGTAAATCCTTCTTCATCCTTATGATTGATTACATTTTCTGTGTAAATAAGAATATGCAATTTATGAATCCCTTTCACTAATGCATTGTAGGAGCTGGTAGAAAAAATGTGTTGACATATTCATTGTGAATGGACTGGTGTAGCAGTGTGCCCTGAAAATTGTTCTCATCTTAAATTTAAAATCAAGTATCTATCCCAGAGGTGGTGCAAATATCCTATATCCTTGAAAGAAAAAAAAAAATTCAACTGACTGAAGTAATTTTTTTTTTTTGTAAGTTTTACAAATCAAGCTCTGTTTTTACTTAAAAATATTACAAGTTGTCTGTGATCTGGGCTTTATCTTTGGAGAGAAGTACTGCTTGAAAAACAAATAAATACATTCTGCACTACACTGTAGAAAGCACTCTTTCAGGAGTCTTGTAAAGAATTAGCTTGTAAAGTAATACAGACAGTATAACCTCATTGCTCCTAAAGTTCATTTAATCAATTGGCTGTTTTATAGAAAACAATTAAGGTCTAAGAGCTGATGTAAGAAAAAAAGAATATATATATATAAATATATATATATGTATATATTTAACAAGTAGCTGACATAGGTGTTTTTTTTTTTTTTAATATCTAAATACTTTAAAAATCCCATGCTTATCATAGCACCATAATTTTAACCATTACCAACATTTCAGAACCAGTTTGATTTTGAATCAGCTGACTCATTAACAAAGTATATGGACTGAGTTACTTAATACCTGCTTTCTATAAATGCTTCTACAGAGATGGACTGAAAGAAAGGGTAGATACTAATATCAGAATAAGAATATACTATGAACAGTTTAATATATCATGTAGAGTTGAAATTTTGTAAAGGTATTACAGACACAATTGTCACACTGAAGAATACTATATAACTTGGAATGAGTAGTGCTATTATACTGCAGGTGTAGTCCATAGCTTAAGTTACCAAATATACAGCCCTCTATGTTGATCAACAAATCAGAATCAGAAAGCCTCAATTAAAATAATGTGTTTTAAATGATTTTTAAAAAGTTTACCTCTTTTGATAGAACCAACAGATTCTAATCCCTCATCTCCATAGATCCCCTATACAGTGGGAGAGCAGGGGAAGGGAGGGATTCCTCAACTCCTATTAATATTAATGTTTAATTTTAAACCCAAATCATAGCATTAAGTAAATAGAAGACTCACGTAAAACAACAGTCCACACCTACCAAGAATAGGTATCTAAAAAATCCTTCAATTTGTACCATATGTGGAGGTATCTTCAATGCAGATTTGGGGAAAAAGTGTGCAGCAGGCTATAAGTGCACCAAAAATAAAGAGGATGTAATTTAACCTTCCTTAGACTCACCTTGTTCAATGCGCGTGGCCAGATACAACATTTCTCCCTGAGCAGCCAGCTGGTGAACTGATAAAGCTACAAAAAGGGAAGCAAAAGCATGTGATATGCACACCAGTTCTCATTCTGCTGTTCGCAGCTGGGCATAATACCTCCACTGGCTTGAGCCTTACATAATCTGGATTTAGGAGCATGGATAGATTTCATCTGAAATCTATCTGAACTGGAATCTCTCTGAACTGGAATCACTATGTCAAAAACTGAGATGTTTCTCAAAGGTTTTGGTAATTTTTGATTAATGTATACATTACACTAGAAAACAGAGGTACTTCCTGCACTGACTCCTCTGAAGGCAACATACCACCCTCTCTGCTGTTTGGTCAGCAACCCAAGATCATAGTAGGAACATTTATCAAATTAAAGTAAGCATCTTTTTATAAATTAAGGCTGTTCCCATGCCAACAGGCTTATTTTTTCTTTAAACATTTAGTTTAAGAAAGATGCACAGTCAAGACTTAAAAATGATTTTAAAAGAAAGCAGTTGATAGGAGATTAAGTACATTATGAGTGTAGCTTATAGAGAAAAAGCTTGAAAGTCAAGAATAAAAAATCATAAATAATAGCTTGAAGCTTTAAAAGGATCAGAAAAATCTTTCCCTATACTTTTCAAATCAAGAATTGGATCCTTTCTAGCAAACACACCTCAGTCATGAACTCTGTACAGCACGTGCATTATTTTATGGTTGGAACCCTGTAACACTAGAGAAGATTATTTCAATGTTTTCTTCCTATATTAAAAACAACAAGACACACAAACAAAAAAGGAAAAAATGAAAAAAATCTGGCAAGCACCTAACTTGCAGTTCACAAAATAATAATTAACAGTAAAGCAGAAGGATACTTACAATTTACAAGCAGAGGTGTTGTAGAGACTTCATTTCCCCTATGTTTGTTAGTTAGGGTAGTTGATTGCTTTATCGGAGAGAAATGCTTAGTAGTTGATGGAGTATAAACGTGCCTTACTTGGATACCAGGGGAAGGAGAAGTATGGATGTTGCATTCAGCTACATTGAACAGAGAAAACAGACGTAGTTTTAATGCTAGGAAGGAAATAAAGAAAGCCACAGATTCTAAGTCAACGTAGAAAACACCGCTACCACAAGATCTTTCAAACCTACACTAAGTAAGCCTTGTGGCATGCGCTTTTTCCACTGTATATCATGCAAGTCGATCAAAGGGCTGTTTTCATTTCTGGCATGAAGCAATGCTTATAACCCATACGTTAAATACGGTGTAACTTCACCCAGAAACAATTTGTTGTCTAAGTGAGGTAATTCTTTGCCTAGATTCCCAACAATTTCCAGCATGGATTTACCAGGTAGGATGGATCCACTTTGCATTCAATAGTCTTACTAGCACTCTCCAGTGCAAGGAAAACATGAGTTAGCCTCATTCAGTCCTGCAGTCACAAGCCACTCAGCTCAATACTCTACATACTCCTTGACCAATGGTCTCAACCTTCATTGGTTGGGTGAAGGTCACTTCATGGGTGGACCTTCACTGTGTTTCTTCACTAAGACCTTTTCAACTCCTTTTGGATAATATTGTGACTACATTATGGGTGTCTGTCAAATATTTATCCAGTAGGAACAAAGATCTTCCAAACTAGCTAACAGAAAATGCAGAAGCAGGTCACCACTTAGAATTCAAAAGTCACACAGTGCTGCTGTTTTTATCAGTACTAGCTTTTCTAACTTTGTATCAGAATCTAATAGCAAGGTATAACAGAATAGATAGAGCATCTTGGCTTCCAATTCTCAAAATAATAGCTTTTGGTTTTGAGAAGTAGCTGAAAAGCCAAATAATTTTTAAGAAGCTAGCTGACTGAATACCAGAAAGACATACTGACGGATTGAATTCCAGTATCCGCTAAGCTGATTCGAAACCAGTGTGCACCAGTAATCAATGACTGCAAGCTAATTAACACGCACACTGAATTCATGCTATAGCAAAGCTCTTGGTCATAAACCCAAGTGTAAATTTCAGAAGGGAACCAATTAGAAGTACAGGGTAAATGGATGAAAATAAAATTACATTCTGTTTGCCAATCAAACAGCTACAGCTGATGTTATCAAATTAAGAGACCTACCAGGGATTTTTGACCTGCGGTCTCTGGATCCGCAGGACTACTTCTAAGGGGTTCACAAATGTTACCTAAGAAAAAACAACCCTATTGCTGATGGGTCTAAATTTGCCGTTCAGGTCTGCAGCTCCACTAGAAAGCATTTAGGGCCTGCAAATCAAAAAAGTTTGAAAATTACAATGGCTGAACTGCAGCCAAACAACACAAATCAGAGAAATCATGAAAATCCACAATAGGTCTGTGTTTGTATTTGTTATAGGAAATGGGTCAAATTCAAGATCATGAAAAAACAAACTACTAAGTGTCTGAAATATTAAAGCAAGCACTGCAAAAACATAATTATTACTAAGAAATAGAAAGAAATCCTAATTCCCTTCTCTGTCAACATGCTTAGCTATTAAGAAGTATGGATCAATTCTTATGAAGCTGGACAGCAACAGTTAAATATTAGCCGCAGGGAACAATTTACAGAACTACAGCACTGTTCACCTTCAAATAGTGTCAAACTGAATCAGCAAGACAATTGGACAGGCTTTGTCTATCTATATTCATACGACAAAGTCAACTGCATGACCTGTTATTTGGACATCATACCAGCGAAAAGCTAAAACATGATCCAGAAGACTACTGTAGTTGAAATGACCATGTAGTGCTTTTAGTATTGTTTTGTAAAGACACAAATATTCAACAATGTGTAGCATGCTGTATGACTTAATAAAAGGGCTTGCTACCAGAAGTAGGCTTGTTTTCATAATCTGCATCAGCTCTTCATAAATTAAAGGCTTTTTGTGCCATTATTTTTTCAATTAAAAAAGTGCAATAAAATAAACTTGGGAAAAATTAGTTTTACAGTAATAACCAGTAAGATATATATACAAAATGCTAGCAGAACGAATCTTAGAAACTATTACACATATATGGCAGATACTTTTTTTTTTTTTTAATTTAGCATCTTAACAGCATGAAACAGTCTAGACGTAACAACTTGTACCATAAAGTTCAACCTTTAAATAAGACAGATGCCACTTCGAGGTCGGAGTTAACTTGATCTTGAATATTTTTACTGTCCTCCTCATTCAACGACTTCACGAACCGCGAGCAGACGTTCATATCAAACCTATTGGGCAGAATGAACTTCATGCCCATGGTGACGCTCTGCGGTTGGCCTTCCTCCGTGCTGGAGTCCAGCTGATGCTCCACCTTGATGTCCGGCAAGGGAGGGAGGCTGTAGCTAGCGGTGCATTCCTCCACAATCAGCTGCGCCCCACCGTCTAAGCTCGCTGAGGACGCCATGGCTTCAGTCAGGTGCGGGTTTTACGCCGCAGGTCTCGTCATGGTGGCCGCCCGCTGCGGGTGCCGCCAGCCAGGCCGCACGCAGAGGGCCCCGTGTGTCTGCGCGACCTGGGAACGCACACGGAACAACGCTTAGCCACACGGCGCTAGCTTTAGCTGGTTAAAGCCTCGGACGACGTAACCCGGCCAGGCGCTACGGGCCCAAACCGCCGTCTGAAGTCACCAGAGGTTACTCTGCCCCCCGCCCCCCCCCCGCCCCGCCCCTGAGGCGCCCTTTCACCACCGCCGCGATAGCGAGCACCGACCCCCCCCGCCCCAACCCACCCCCGCGCACACAAACCCTAAGAAGTTACCGCGGCCGCGCTCCCCTCTGCGCCGCGGGAGGCTGTGCGAGCCGAGCAGCGCCCCACGACCCACGACAGCCCCCCCCCGGCGCGACGACAGGGAGGCGTGTCGCGACAGCCGCTCTCTGTGTGTGTGGGGAGGGAGACGGAGGGGAGGGAAGTGGCGCCTCACTCGCGCGCCGCGCCGCGATTGGCCCGCAGGCGGCGCCCGCCGATGACGCGCGCGTGCGCAGAGCGCTCCGCCTCTCCGCGAGGTCCGAGCGGGACCTGACATGGCGGCGGCCGCGCGGCGCGGCGGGAACCGCGGCCCCTGAGGCGGCCCCGAGCGGAGCGGCCGAGCCCCACCGAGCCTCCCGCAGCGCCTCGCCCCGCCATGGCGTCCTACAAGCCCGTGGTGGTGCCGGCGGTGCCCAAGCTCGGGGAGAAGGTGACGCAGGACACGCTGTACTGGCGGGGCTACAAGGTACGGCACGGCCGCGCTCCGGGGGGGCCCTGACGGCGCCCCGAAACCCGCTGGGTGGGTTCCGGGAGGGCCAGGGCAATGCGAGCCCCGGGCTGATGGAATTAACGTCCCCGAGCCACGCGTACTGCGTACCGGGGGGCAATTGAACTATTTGTAAACTTCCCTGACGGAACTTTCGTTCTTTTTTTTTTTTTTTTTTTTTTTCCCAAAATAAAAGCCATAATTAGCGGGTCTGCTATAGTGCCCGAAGTGGAAAAAAAGTGTTAAAAGTAGCCCAGAAGAAGAGACGCTTCATGCGATAGCACTCAGAGATAATTTGGTTCTAAATATCCTTCTGAGCTCTGTAGTAAGAATGGGTTTTGTTTCTTTGATTTATTTTTTGATACTTATGTGTATTTACTTATCGTTATTACAACTCTTTTAGACACCTGTTCAGATAAAGGAATTTGGTGCAGTAAATAAAATCGACTTCTCCCCAGTTCCTCCATATAACTATGCAGTTACGGCCTCCTCAAGGGTAAGTCTCTGTTTTTTTATTTTCTCATTTTGTTGTTCTTCAACTGCTCTCATGTGCGTGAACTTACTATGTTTTTCTTTTTCCAGATCCATGTTTATGGTCGTTATTCTCAGGAACCCATCAAAACGTTTTCTCGCTTCAAAGATGCTGCCTATTGTGCCACATACAGGGATGATGGCAAGCTGCTTGTTGCTGGCAGCGAGGAAGGTAGCATTCGTCTCTTTGATATTAGTGGAAGAGCACCCCTGAGGCAATTTGACGGTCATACTAAGTAAGGCAGTGTTTTGTTCTTTGTGTGCATAAGCTTGTCTGGTGTATTTACGTGTCTGCTTTGCGTGTTGTTGAAAATCTGAGTAGTACTCATCTGTGCTGCTTGCAACTTCTGCACGTCTTACTGAAGAGTAGATTTTAAAATTGAATTCCAAATCAGAGTAATGATACTGTTTTTATCTCTAAATGTGAGTTGGGCACATGGAAGAATAAATACATATTTTAATTAAAGCAGATGTTTGCTGATAAGTTGTGTAGACACAGTCTTGTGACTGCGTGGTGTTGGTAAGCAGATTTTATTTGATGCTGGGTGGAGCATTTGTAAAAAGTGGTTAGAAAGCTATGAAGAACTGTGTGAGGAAGAGCAGGAATCACTTAAAAAAAAAAATGAAAAAGAAATTCTATGCCCCTAATTGGGGAAGAAGCTGCAGGAGGAATCCTGATCTTTCAGTGAGAAGAAGACAATGGTAATAATTAGATTAAACAGATTGCTGTGCTCTGGAAGACCTAAAATTGCTTTATCTTTCCAGAATAATAACAACAACAACCCTCTTTTATAGGAAAGCACCCATGTGGAAATTGAGATTGTGTTTCTGAGCTCTGGTTGCAGATAGGGTATTATCTTCAGTCCTAATCCCTAGGTTAATTTAATAAAATCTAAAGTATCTCTGTTTCCTGTCAAAGTCATTCTCTGTTGGGATGTTAAAATGCTAATACTGATTTTGGTAGTGACTCCTAAAGGACACGGAGAGTGTCCAACACAGTCTTACTTAAGGCTTACTATTTTAGATAGCTTAAAGCTTATTATTTCAAAAGGATGGGGGTAGTACACAGACCTCCAAGTAAGAAATGCAGAGTTTACAGCTCTTGAAAGAGCATCCAGGAGATCTGTAAAACTCTTAATGCAGATCATAGCAGTGCTTGGATTAACTTGTGTACAAGATCCTTTTCTGGCTGGAACTGTGCAAGGTGAACAGTTTTTAACTTCTGAAGTGAGGCTCGCTAATTTCCAATAGTAAATACTTTGCACTTTCAGACTAGAAAGTCTGAAAGTTCTTTCCTTCAGCAAGGTCTTTATTTGTGGAAATAAGAGTATATTTTAACAATGGCTATTGTGCACTTTGGTTTCTAGAGCTGTTCATGTGGTGGGCTTCCTCTCTGATAAATACCGAATATTTTCTGGTGGTGATGATTATTCATCAAATCTGTGGGATATTCCGAGTGCTACAGAACTTGTGTCATACACTGAACACACTGACTATGTGAGATGTGGCTGTGCAAGTAAATTGAATGGAGATGTCTTTATAACAGGTTTGATTTTATTTTTTACGCATGGTGTTTTGTGTTTTATTTTTTTGGATAGAACTGAAGAAAAAATACAGTATTTTTTTAATACAGTAGCATCTTGTGTATTTTATTTTAAACTTTAACAGCCTTCCTGTTCAGGGCCTACTTTGTTGTTTCTTTTTTACTTGCTTTTCACAGTTAATGCTGGTGTTTGTAGGGAAACTAATTGTTTAACATCTTTCTGCTTTAGCCTGTTAAGTGTAATGGGGCTATTCTGACTTGCCTTTGAGAGTTGAAGATGCTGTGAATGCATCCTTTAGCTGGGATTGATGGAAGTGTTTTATCAGGGCATTGTAGGAGAGGAATAGTTCCGCTGTAGTTTGTACAGCCTAAAACTTGCAGACTCAGAAATGAAATGTCTTATGGGAAGTTTTTAAGACCAGTTGCTTTTGTATGTTTTTTTTTGGTTTGTTTTTTTCTTTTGTTGTTGTTGTTTTTTTTTTTTTTTTTAATTATTATTTCTATCAGCAACTTTCTATTAGCCTGTTGTGAAATTATAAATTGAAATGCTATGAAAAATGGAGAGTTCCTTGTTTTAGGAGGCAAAAGATAGTAAGTTTAATCATGTTTTCTCGTATTTGTTGTTATTAATACACTTGATCAGTGGAAGGGAAATAAAGTTATGAGTTAATTTACTTTTAAGACCTGACATGTGGCTAGGACTAGAATTGGAAGCCTTATGCTGCCAGAAGGCTATAAATTCAGTAAACCACTAGGCGTTTTAAATGCGTGGTGTAAGACTGTTTCCATTTGTCAGGAGCTTCTTTAGATTGTAACACATGGCCATTTTACTTCCTGAAATACTTAAATTAAGCAACTGAAGCTATTTAAGGTGTTGTTTGCAGGTTCCTATGATCACACGGTGAAAGTGTTTGATGCAAGAACAAAAAGTAGTGTCATGACAATAGAACATGGCCACCCAGTGGAGAGCGTGCTTCTTTTCCCTTCAGGAGGGCTGCTGGTGTCTGCAGGTACTTAAATAAAATCAACTTTGTTTTTTGCTGGGCCCAATTTGAGAAATCTTTCAGCTGCCTCTTCCCTGTTTGATGCTTTAATTTGGCCAGGGACTGGTAAGTATGTAAAAAACAGGTTTCTCTAGGGTCTTCCTTGGGAATCAGTGTTGATCTGGAGGTTGAAGGTAAGTAAGGTCTTATCTCTGATTTTGTTCTCTTGTAATTTGTTAAAAAGTAGTAGTACACTTTTAATGATGAAATGCACTTTATTGGCTCAGTGTTGTCCTGAAGGAATATATTTAAGAAGTGTTTTTGAAAGGTGTGGCTGTATGTTTCTCTGAATTGTGCTTAGCAAATTTTTTTAGTCTCTTGCTATTGCATGAGAAGTCTTGCAATCCAGTAGTGTTTAAATCCTTTTTGTAAGGAATATGTTGAACCATTCAGCTATGCCTGCAAAACCACCTGAAAAAGAACATGCTTGTAATGTGTCTTGTCCCAGGGGATAGCTGTAATGAATGGAGAGCACAAGCAGGTGCAGAAAACCCTGTTACAAAGGATGCACTGTGTGAAAACTTCTTCAGAGTAGCATAAATGTGTGCATGTCCAACTGTTCTGTGTTCTTTCTTCTCACAGGAGGACGTTTTGTCAAAGTCTGGGATGTATTGAAAGGCGGACAATTACTAGTTTCACTTAAAAATCATCATAAAACCGTAACTTGTTTATGCCTGAACAGCTCTGGACAAAGGTTGTTATCAGGATCCCTGGACAGGTTGGTATATTTTGGAACTTTGTTTTGCCTTTTTCTCTTATTAACCTGAGCATCAGTGAGAGTTGCATGCGCCATTTGGTAATGCGTGGGGGGAATTTCTGAATAAGCATTCGTTTTTTTGAACCTCTGAACTGAGCTTTGCTGTCTCAATAAGAAAACTGTTGTTATTTTACTTCAACACAGTTCAATACTGGTTAGCATTTACCTTTAAAAGAGCCCATTTTTGGTGTATCTGTGCAGTTGCTTTTTGTCCCCCTTAAAGTTATTCTGTGCGTGGAAGGAATGTACCCAAGGTGCAGAGGTGAAATAAGTCCTTTGCAAGGGTGCTTTCTTTATTTTTTCCATGCTGTAAACTAGTGTTTAGTTTTCTCAATTGTTAAGGATTTTCCACCTTCAAACAAATTATTAAAGGGCAGCTGGATGCAAATATATCCATGGATTTGATTCCAGAAACGATCAGTTTCTGGATCAGTTTCCATTTAAAGTTAAGAACAAGTTAGAAGAAACACTGTCAGTGTTTCCTGAAAAATGTAGCTGAAGTCAAGTTGTCTCTACATCTGCCTTTGATTTCCTTTTCTACCCTTTTCACTGTTTTCATCTTTTTAGTGTAAGGGTAATTAATCCTTTCTTTTTCTTTTCTGAATCTTTTGCTAGAACCTTTCCCTTATTACAGAAGAGGTAATAACTAAGAAGATTGCTAGTAGTCTAAAGAAAGCTTTGCTTAAATATTCAATTTCTTTAAATGGTCTTCTAGAAGCTGAGAATGATTAAGTTTCTGTGAAGGCATTAATAACAATGTTTTAATTGTTGCTGTTCCTATACAGGCATGTGAAGATTTACAGTACGACTTCCTACAAAGTAGTCCACAGCTTTAACTACGCAACATCTATCCTCAGTCTTGCGTTGTCAGTAAGTACTTTAGAAGTCTTTATAGGCAGGGTAATTGTTGATAAACTTTAAGTTGCTGAAGTAATTGATTTTTGTTTTCATTCCTATTAGATGTTTCACAGGAATGCTGAACTTGTGAACTAGAATCACTAACTATATTTCTCCTGGGTAAAAATTGCATGTAGAGGTTTAAAACATAATAGATTAAAATAGGTAACCAGATGTTACCCGAATAGATCTATACAAAACTGTGTGTTTATTAGGCACCATATATAGCGCTGGGGAAGTACGCAGCTTAGAAGGGAAGTCCTTTTAAGATGAGTATATATCTTTTGCTTTTCAGGAACCTTCCAAGTCTTCTTGTGTGGCAGTGATAAAAGGAAAATGTGTTTCACTTCTTTTTTGGAAGATCTAGAATAGGATGAACCTGTCTTAGAAGTTGTTGATGTTAAAATGGTCTGAGGAAAGGAAGAGGAGAGGGCCTGGGGTATGAGTATAAATAAAGGTCTTCCCAAATCAGCTGTCTTATTGTCTTGGGAACAGAAAACAAAGATCCTAATTTATCCAAAGTGTTCCAATGGATAACTGGCTGTTTGGGCAAAAATTTGAAGGCCAACACCTCTTTTTTTAAAGCAGAACTGTCATGATGCAGTCACTCTGCTATATAACCAGTAAAGGATATGTAAAAGGGTCTTTGCTACTTTACTATTGTCATGATCTTCTGGAACCATGGAGAAAGGGCGATGGTTAAGGGCAACAGAAAATCTTCCTGCATGTCCTACCTTGTTCCCCAGAGAACTAGAGCTATAGGTCTTGAATGAATTTGGATTAGGTGAAGACTGTAGTGGAGCATATCTTTCACAGAACCACAGAAAACACGTTTCAAGCCTCTGCTTCAACAGCAAAACACATGCCATACCTGCATATTTGATGTTCTTCCAAACTTGTTTGCTGATGAGACCAATTTCTGTGTAACTCAAAGAATTTCTCTAGCATAAACCTGTTCAGTCTCTCCATTAGCTTGTACAAAATTTTAACCTTCACTAAGTTCCTTGATGAAGAGTTCCATGTCTCTTGACATGACAGTTAGCAAGGGTGCCTCCTTTTGTTCCATTTGAACCTTCACTAGTGTCACTTGATAACCACTGAGCAACTGATCTCCATCCATGCCTGTCTGATTCTGTAGGCTTCTATAACATGCTTCCTCAGCTGTCTTTTTCCCATGCTAAGGAGTTCTGTCTCAAATCAAGCCAACTTCTTATTCTTTTTTTTTTTCCTACTCTGATTCTGCATCTAATTTTTGAGAATATGACTTGCATAGGGTGTAGGATGTAGGTAAATTATGGATTTATTTAATGGCATAATGACCTATTTCTTATTTCTTACGTAGTAATTTCTCTCATTTGCTGTTTTTCATAGCAGCTGTTGAGCATTCAGCTAATTAAAATTTTCATCTAGGTATCTATTAGTGGGTCAGAACCCACTTTTTAATATGTAAATTTTTTCTTTAATGCATTATTTAAAATTACAATCTTTATCATCAAATAAATTTAACCTTTTTATGTAGATAGAACATATGGCATTGGCTGATGTTTTGAACCGTGTTCACTTGTTTCTGAACATGCTGCTGATCCATGTTAGCTTACTCATAGGGGGTGTTTGTCTGCTGTATAGCATGTAGTATCCAAAGGCAGCTGTACACCATATGAAAAGAAAAAAAAACACTACAACATATCCTAGATTATACTTGCTTGTGGTTCTGTGAGAAGGATGTTAATGTGTATTTGAATCTTGCTGAACTAGTCATACTGTATGCTTCTAGGTATTTATTAGAGGCTTATTAAATAGATAATGTTGTTTAGGATAATAGCTTTGAAGATGGTCCTTCAAGTACAGGGAATCTGACAACAGAACCCCGCAGATGTGGCTTCTAGCTTAAATTTTTATGATACTGTGATTTGTGTTTTATTATTATGTATAAAAGTTGAAAAATAAGCACAGTATTAATGCATGTGTTGTCAAATAAAACACTAGGTTCCTAACTCTGATTTCTGCATTTTAGCCTGAAGATGAAACCATAGTTGTAGGCATGACCAATGGGGTACTAAATGTTAAACACAGAAAACCTGAAGAAAGCAAAGAAAAGTCTCAAAAGAAGAAACAGCCAGCATATAGAACCTATGTGAAAGGAAGAAATTACATGCCAAAACAGGTATGGTGAATTGAGAAAATGTATCTCGAAGCACTCAAGATTTCTTTTTTTGGGTGTGTGTTAAGTTGAAGGGGGGCAAGACATACAAGCTTGTCCATAGTAGTATGTATACATGATATATATACATGCATTCATTGTGTTTGTATTATTCTGAACTTGTATTTCAATTCTAGGAGGATTTCTTTGTCAGTAAGCCTGGAAAATGTGTTTTGAGGAAATACGACAAGCTACTGAAGGGCTTTCAGTCATCCAAGGCCCTTGATGCAGTATTGGAGGTAAGGCTTTGTTCTTTTCTCATCAAAGTTATGTGCCATCATTCAGACTGTGTTTTTCTGTATCTTGAATTAGTTTTCTTTCAGTAACTAGTTATAGTAACTATAACTTTATAACTAGAAAGCAGTCAAACCACATGGGTTCCTTGTGCGCCCTTTATTCATTTTATTTTTTGCTAACTGATACCATCTCTGTTTTCTGTATGAAGATGTTGCTTTGATACTAAACTCTTCTACTATGTGTCCAGCCACACATCAGGCTTTATACCCCTGAAGTTACGGTTGCAGTTATGAAGGAACTAAACCGCAGAGGAACACTAAGAAGTGCTCTTGCAGGCCGAGACGAGAAGCAAATTAGTCTCCTCCTTACCTTTGTGACAAGGTATTGTTTTACCTTCCTTACTCTGACAACTTGAGACCCCTATTTCTTATGAGCTTATGCCACAGGGGTTCAGGAGATCATGTTTGTAGCACTGGTTGAAATTTCATGTGCTTTTTGCTTTGTGATGCCAAGGTTTGGGATTTTGGCTGTAGTACTGAGTTGGTTTACATGTTAGCACAAAATGATTTTGCTGATACTATGAGAGCCACCAAAAGAGACTATTTTTCCGCTTTGCCACACTTTTTGATCTTAGTCTGTTACTTATTGTCTTTTCAATGCAACCCATGTCTTAATGTACCTGAGGCTTTTGCCAGTCCTCCATTCCCTACTGTCTTTGTGAAAAGAGGAGGGTAAATACCACATGTAGTTTTTTTGACTTGTATTCCTGATAGCTGTTCTGTGAGGTCTCTTCCCTAAGAAAAATGTTGTCCGAATGCCAGTATGACAGACCTGCTTGTAACTGTTTCATTTGGCAACACAGTACAATGGCAATGTGTTCTAATTTTGCAGGCGTGTAATTGAACCTAGATTTACTCCAATACTGGTAACTGTCGCAGATATGATCACTGGTAAGTACCACACAAGGAAGACTCTTAAAGCCCAGCAGCTAGTTTGAAAATAAGGTGAAAAATGCTACCCTTTTAAGAAACTACGCCTACATAGTTGAGTTTATAAACTCAATGGCAATGAAAATTTATTCCAAAAATAAATTTTGCTAGACAGCATTGATCCTGCAGACAGTATAAATCAGATACTGTCTGTGAGGTTCCTCATGATTTCTTAAGTTCTTTTGATTCTTCATGTTTCTGTACTTCCTTAGTACAAGTGACTTCAGTTTCTCCAATGAGGCAAAAATAGTATTCGATGTAGTAAAAAAACCTTCTTTTTCTGTTATTATGACTTAAATATTACTGTGGGTATGTACCAATAATTAACACTTTTCTAGAACACTAGCAAAGTTGTCTTATTTGTCTGCAATGTTGGACTAGTGCCAGATTCCTTAAATGCCTGTCTAGTTAGCCAATATAATTTTTACATCTTTAATAGGTACGTCTATCTTAACTGACTCTCTTCTTTACAGATATTTATCAGCCTGTGCTTGGACAGTCAGCAGTTGTAGATAAACAATTCTTGAGGCTTCAGGAAGCCATAGGAAAAGAGATTGACTATCAAGAAGAACTACTAGAAGTTTTAGGAATGATGGATGCACTATTTGCTACTTTGACTAAGAAAAAATCTACGTATCTAGAAGAGAACAAAAGTAATGGTCTTACAAAGACTCTGGATCAAGATATGTGTAACTAACTGATGTCCACCACAACAAATTGTTACAAAAACTATATGGACTTGAAATAGATGACCTGTTCTGATAAATTTTCTTATAGTGACTTTCAAAATAAGCCCCTCTCTGCACAAGTTCTGTCTTAAAGGATGTGTTTTTGAAGAGGACAAATTACAGAAGACAGAGGAAGAACTCTTTCAAGATTCTCCATGTAATATTTTTTGAACAACTGAATTTTAAACTTTTATTCCAAAGCTATTTAACTTTTAACAAGTGTATTGTGCATCCAGTACTAAGTCATGATTTAATTTGAAAAAACAGTCAATTTTTGCTATTTACAATAAAATAGTTACAAGTTTGTCTAATTTTAACATATCATCATCCTTATATAAAGTTAGTGTCCCATCTCAGGTACTTGGACACAGGAATAAAACCCTGTATGTATTTGATATAACTTGACAGTGTGGTGTTTTCTTTCATCGCTTTGTCTGCACTTCAAACTTCATAAATTCATAGAAAACAAAAGAACTAGTACATGTAGAATTTTTTTAGTACAGTAGAAGAAATATGTTCCTATATTATTGGAAAAACTTGTTCCGTTTTTTTTTAACAGTGATATATGTTTATGACTTTTAATTCTCAAGAAAATATGATAATCCTTGCTTCTAAGGGGACATAAATTCAAAATAAATTAATGTAGTAAGTAAATAAATTGTACACCAATGAGGAAAACATCAGTTAATGTAACCCAGGAGATTTTACTTAATTCTATCACTGTTGTTATACAATAGAGTCTAATTTTTTTTTATAGAATAAAACCGTAGAACCATTTAGGTTGTAAAAGGCCCTTTTTCATCAAGTCCAACCATGGCCTAATGCTACCAGTTCCAGTAATAAAACATGTCCTGAAGTGCTACATTCACACAAAGTTTGTATCAGAATGCTGGGGTGAAGTAACATCATATACTTTGGAAAGAAGGGTGTGCCAAAGGCCACACGCATTTAGGGTGACGTAAAACTTCATTTGTAGTCTGTAGGCTGAAATTTACTGGGATACCATATGAATTTACCTCAAAAGGAATTTGTGCATGTCTGCCAGTTGGCAGTGAATGATCTTTATAACTTGGAAATTTTTTCCAAGTTTAAGTACATTCAGTTAAAATTTTCTGAGTTTTACCTAAAATCTTACCTTCGATTTGAAACGTGGAATAGTGCCTGGTCAGCTGTAAAATTAATATGTATAATCTTCCTGTCTACTGGGATTTGCTAGTTATATTTTGAAGGGTTAAGATAATAGTAGGTAACAACGAGGAGCATGTTCCTGCAAGCTTTAAACATTTCTCGATGCTTCGAAGAAGTTGCATTAAAATAGTAGATTAGCTTAATCTTACAGTAATTTGATTAATTATGAGGTTTCCCATTCATGTTATTCTGCCAAGTGAGCTTGCCAAAGTGGCATCTACACAAATAGAAATCTGATCAAAAGGTGGAAAAATATGCTATTTTAAGAGTTTCACTCCTAAAAAGACTAATAAAATCAAGTTTTGAAGATTTTTAACCAAAACGTGAATTGATTTTTGATACTTAGGTAGAAGTTGTATCATGAGTTCTGGATTCATTGCCTTTGTGTTGAAGGCTAGTATTCGTTCACGTGAAAGCTAGTCTGCTTGTCAAACTTGTCTGTTGTTTGTGACCCTGTTTGTTATGAAAAAATACTGTTGTTTTTTTTTTTTTGTCTATGTTTAGTAGTTTTTTATCCCATTAGGCTGTTACTTTTTTGTTTGTTTTGTTTTGTTTTGTTTTTCAGTACCTATGCAGTTAAGTTACAGAGGAGTGAAAATAAAGCATATTGCTACTAACAGGGAACCTGTTGGCATTCTGCAGCAATAGCCTGTAGTAGAAGGGGCTGAATGATGCTCAGCATGTTGTCTGTGAAGATCCATTGGTAGTGGTGGTTACTAAAAGGATGCTATGCAATCGATAATGAATTTGACACAGGAAACAGTAAAATTTGAAGGGGAAAGAGTAAAGCTGCAGGAAATGTAGTATTGAAGTGACTTGTAAAGCAAGCAAATTCTGAATGTTTAATGCTGTAGGTGTGAGGAGTTGGATACAAATGAAGATGAAAATACTCTTGCTCTGTATGTACCAGGCTGCATTCCTCCATGATCAATTGTGTGAGCTGTCATAGAAGGGTTTTTATTTATTTCTGCTACTGTCTCAGGGTACGTGCTTATTCTAGCCCTTCTCAAATTAAATAGTTTGCAGCTTACAGAGAAGTCACTTTTACTGACTCACTGATGGAAATCTGGAGTTGAGACAATGTAAGTAAGTCAGACCATGTATGTGTAGCTCTAAGCACAGAAATGCACATCTAGATTCTAAGGTTTTGATGCAGAATAGCTTTATCTATACTGTCTGATGTTTTAACCTTCAGCCAGAGATTTTGGTTTTAGGTTTGAAATCTCATGAGTTCACTAAGAGCATAAAAGGCTGAAATTGTGTCAGGAGAAAATTTAAGCGCATTAAAGCAGGCTTGAGGCATATCTTACCTAAAACAAAATAAAACTCGCCTCGTCATAGATCCCCAAAATCTTTTGACCCTGCTCAGTGGGAGCAACCTCTTTCAGGCTGCAGGTTGCAGAACTACATCTGGATGGTAAATTTGGCGTTGGTGTTGCCAGCAAATAGCCATCATTAGTCTACAGACACTTTCATGTTTCTGCATCTAAAAACAAAAAAAAAAGGGTTTTAATGACTAATGATGCTTGTGTAACACTGGCAATTCTTGCCAAATACTTGATTTAGATTTGCATGGCTACTTGAGCTCAGAGTTTGTGCAGGTTACAGTTGCAATGTTTCTGGTTGCCCTGGATAATCATCGTCTACCTTTCACTGGCATTCCTTGGTTGGAGCCTGTAATGCACTCCAGTGAAATAATGCAAAAGAAGTAAAAGTTTTTACAGAAAAAAAATGTCATTGGATTTTATAGGATATTGCATTTCAGTATTTAAAACACAAGTTTTGTACTTGAGAGCAAATTTTCAGGGAAGATCTCACACATTTTACACTTGAGAATGAGAAGTAACACTAAAGAAAGAAAAAAACAAAACAAAACAAAACAAAACACATTTTTGGGTTAAATTTCTCATTTAAATTTCCCTTTAAAAATGAAGGGAGAGATGTATAAGAACACAATGTTGTAAAAGTATTTGACTGTATGTCTTGATTTTAATCCTTGCCTAGTTTCTGTGACGTACTCTGAAGGAAGGTGATATAAAACTAATTTATTTTTTTTCCTTTCTTTCTTTCTTTCTTTTGAGAGTAGCTTTTCTTTGTGGAGCTTACTGTACTACAACTAACACCTCTTCAGGTCTTCAGGCAAGGATTATTTCATCATTCTTATTTCTGTAAGAATTTATTCATACTATAATATCAGAAGTTCACATGGAGAAGTTTCACCAAGCTATGGTACTTGGGAGGCAGAAGAAGGGTATTATTTAGTAGTTGTGGTACAGTAAGTACCATCTTCTACTGTTGTCTCTTCCTAGCACTTACTCCACTCCCTGTTGAAATGCCAGCTTTTACTTTATTTATTTATTTATTTATTCCTTACCTCTGAAGAACAGCAGATTATGACACTTCTGGTTTTCTTTGTTTTTGCTTTTTACTTATTGCTGGTTTTGTTTCTTGCTTGACTTATATTTGTGCTCATAGTTGTGCCTTTGGCCAAGGAGAGTTCAGGAGTCATGACCTGCAATTATCCCTCTGGCTGTGGAAAAAGAGTACAGGATATAAAACAAGCACGGGAAGAGCACGCTTTCAGCTTAGGTGATACTCGCAGAGGACTTGTATAACTGATGCTTCAGACGATGCTTCACAGCGAAACAATTCCCCAACTGACAGCACTTGCATGAACTTTTTCATCCCCACAGCACTGTGCAAACAAACGTGCCGCTGTTGCACAGGCAATACGCTGTCCCCCTGTGCCAACTACTTACCAAACTGCACCAGGAAACTGCGACCCGGTGCTGCCCCCAGCCCAAGCGCGGTACTCAGCGCCCCATCCTGCCCCGCCAGGGCTGTGCGAGAGGGCAGCGGGGAGCCAGCACCGCCGCCCCCTTTCCGAGCACAGCTCCAGCCACGAGCCCTGCGCGGGTGGCAGGGTCCCACGGGCCGGGACAGGGCCCCTGGGGGCTCCGCGGCCGGCAGAGGGCAGCGCTGCGCTCCGACAGCCGCCCGGGGGCCGCGCAGGGCTCGTCCCCGACGGGGCGGCGGGCGCGGGGCGCGGCTGGGCACCGGCACCGGCACCGGCATCCCCTCCCTGCTCGGAGCCGCTTCCTTCCCTCTCCCCGCGCGCAGGTAAGGCCGAGAGGGCGGACACCAGCCCAGGGACGGGGCCCGCAGCTCCCGGCGGCACCTGCCGAGCGGCGAACCCGGCAGACCCCGGTGCGACGGCGTTTGGCGGCCGGGACGCGGTGCCGAGGGAAAGGGGGGGAGACGGAGGTGCTTTTATACCCGTAACTATAACTTTAACTGTATCTGTAGCTCTGCCTGTGTCTGTAACTATATACAAAGCTATATCCGTAACGATATCCGTATCTGTAACTGTATCTATGACACCTATATCTATATTATCCATAGCTGTATCTATAACATCTATGTCGATATTATCCTTAGCTTTAACTGTATCTATAACATCTGTGTCTATATTGTCCATAGCTATAACTGTATAACTATAAAGTCTATATCCTTATTTCTGTTTCTTCCTTACTTTGCCGGCAGAGCCGCTGGTGTTTTCTCAGCTCTTGTCCCTAACGAGGTATCTTGTTTTGAAGATGAAAGCCTTAGCCTCTCTGAGCAGGAGCAAAGGAGGTTTTAAAAACTGTTTTAACTAAATATATTAAAGAATTGAAAGCTTTTCTAACAATAACATTCCTAGAAACAGTTTTAGAAATGTTTTTATGCAGGTTTTTTTTTTTTTTTTTTTTTTTTTTTCTGTGGCACAGTGTGTGCAGCTTAGAATTGCATGTATTTTCAACCTGAGTAATGGTTCTTATGAAAAAACCGACGATGCATAAGGTCTCTGAAAACCTTCTGAATTCTTATGGACTTACTCCTGCGCCTGTATTTGGTGGTATACAAAAACGGAGGTAGTTTTCACAGATCGTTATAAGATGGGAAAATGCGATAAGAAGCCCAGCAGATGACATACTTTATTTCTTTTTCTTTTATAGAAATAATTTACTCTCTGCTGTGCTTTGCAGAAATAGGGCTTCAGGAGGCGTTTGATTAAAAGGGATTTTTCCACATCGTTGAAAAGTGAACTATGTTCTGAAAATTAGGTATAAAAAATGTCAGGACAAAATCTGGTGCAAAGACTCAGTAGTTTAGTGTTTTTCTTTTTCCAGAGCAGTGTTTGAATATTGGATTCAATAAAGTAAGTGATCACGTTAATAATATCTACCAGGAAACTCATCTGGCCTTCTCAGTTGACGTGTAAATTGGGCATTTCTGCCAACATTTGGTTACGTAATATCACACAGGAGTATTCTTTTTCTCGGTCTGAAGCTGCTGCTGTTGTTCAGGAGAAGTTCCTATTGTTTCCCCCAAGAATAGTTCCTTTGTGCTGCTGCTTCGGAAGGGTATGGTGTGTAAAATGGCTCACCGTTCTTTTGATCTGAATAACATGTTGAACAAGAATTTGTACCAGGATATAGGAAGGACAGCCTATGACTAATGTGGTGACTCAGAAGATCCAGTTCCAATTTTTGGCTTTGCCAGCTGAAAGCCAGATCTCTGCATGTCCTTGTGTCAGTCAGTTGGCACCTGAACATCTTAATTTTCAGTTTATAGATTGGGGGGTGATATGGTAATCTTAGAGCAGGTACATACATTCTCTGTGCCTCCTAGAAGTAAGTGTTTCACATGCTAGCATGCTACCTGGAACAGCAGGCAGAAGTTTTATCACAGTGAAAGTTTGTGCCCGAGTTCTCTTCTCTAGTACCTTGAGTATTACTGCATCTATATGCTGTATCTAGAGCATCTTATCACCTCTTGGGGATGCTTTTTGATTTTTCCTCGATGCTGTTTGCTGATTTTTTTTTTTCAGAAATTACAGATTTTTAATTAATGTCCTTCTGACTAGTTGAGCTGGGTGACTTGTATCTTAAAAGCTCTGCATCATTAAAATAGATGCTGTTAGCAAGTGGGTCCTGCTAAACTACTTCAGTGGTTAAAGGAGAGCTGTGCAGTGGAGTGGTCACCCTTCTGAAGGGTGAAGCCACTTCTTTGGATATCAGAATATCTAATGACTATTGACATCAAAAATGTATTTCTCTCTCCCTCTCTCTTTTTAATGGCTGTAGTTTGTTGTGCTTTGCACAACCTATGGACAACACATTTAGCCACATAATAATGTGAAGAAATTTTGCTAGCAGAATTGTTTGCACACTAGTTATGGTATGGACTAAGTAAATAAAATTGTACCTTGATTGCTGGAGATAAGGTTAATTTAGCAGGGGAAGCAGCTGAAAAGGAGGTCTGTGCAACAATATGCTGACTAAATTTGGCTGGAAAAGAGTCAGTAAACACAAAGCTGTACCATGACAGTTTTATGTCTCATCTCAGCATGTGGCTGTATTCTGGAGAAGTCAGGGAGAAGACTTCCCAGCTGAATCTGTCTGTTTTGGAATTGAAATTGTGTTCTTGGTTTATGTGCAGCTAGTATTGGTAGGAGAGTGGAATTTGTTTGTTTGAGCTTCAGGCTTTCACCTACATGCTTTGAAAGATGAAGGAAGAAGTAAGATTTTAGGAGGAAAAAAAAATTCCGCAGAGCTTGTAAATTTGAATAAACCTATTAAGATTTTCAGGCAATGATCTCTTTCACTTTCAATTTGCAGTTTGGACGAGGGGGAAGAGAATTGTATTGTTTCCAGGAAATACATCAAAATAAGCAGTTTGCCAGTGTTCAGTGTTACAGAGTGCTCCACATAGCTGAAAATGTGAAAATATAGAGGTAAGGTCACCCAGACAACCTTGAATTCTGCTCTGCAGCTGCCCTTGAGGTAATCAGAAAGTGGGACCATCTCGTATCTCCAAAGCAAGCTGAGATGCACTCTGACTGTTCCTGAGTTAAACAAGCAGTGCTCTCAGGGCAGTTAATTCTAGCTGTTCATGAATGTGGATGAGAAATTACAGGAGTACCGCTATACACACAATGTGTCCCCTAACTTTGTTTGTTAGTTCTAGCACTTCGGTGGATGGCCAGGAGTGAGTGATGTTGAAGCATTGCTGATAGTAGTATTGGAATATGGATTTGGTGGCATTTGTAAAAACAAACATTTCTGGTCCACTTTTCTGCTACCTTCTCAGTGAACCGTACAAGTGTAACTACACTGTGTAAACCCTTTAATGATATAACTAATATTATGACTTCACAGTAGGGAACCTAGGGGGTGGTAAACGCTAAAACCATTAAAACAAAATCAGTAGAAAGCAATTTTTGATGCCAAAACTGGCATTAAAGGAGTAAGGGAAGTGAGACATGTCTGGCAATGGTATCAAACAGATTTTATGTTTTTGTATTTTAGGGCGATTTGTTTTTCTTTTTGTCTTTTGGTAATGTATAACCAAAGTTTTCTAAGGTTTCTAAAACCTAGAACTCTGTTTTGGTTTTAGATTAAATGAAAATGCTGCATTAAGAATGTTAATACAGGAATGCATAAAGAATAAACTTCGTGAACTTCAGGAACTAGCTCCTGCCAGAGAAGCACTTTTCAAATCATTCTTAAAAGTGTAAAAAGCTGTGCCTTTTTTTGGAGAGTCTTTAAATATTTTCTCTATGAAGGAGTACAGTAGCCATAAGTGAGGTGATGTTATTTGGACGATTTAATGCTCTTTTCATCTCCAATTGTTGAAAACAGAGCTATTTAAAAAGGTGTTTAACTGCATTTCTTCTATTCATGTGTTTCAAGAGCAACTAATGTTTGGTGAAGTAATCAACATTAATGCAAGCAGCTTCATTATAAATTTATTAGGTAAGGGTTCATTTTACTTCCCAGTTTGAATAGCGTTCAAAGGAACTAAGAGAGTATGCTTGCAAAGTTTCTATCTGAGGATTTTGCTTCGTCTCCTCTCCATCCTCCTCATGCTATAGATCTTCACGAAAGCCAGGTGTAAGAATGGAAGCTCAGTCAAAAAACTTGGCGGCAAAGGTGCAAATATTTGTATTTTGGAATGTAGTATTTAGCATGGGTACAGTTTCAGCTTTCTACTTTTTTCCTGTCTTTTAATTCTTCCAATGTCTTTTAACCAGAGCAAGGATCTGTACATAAAATGATGTTCTGTACCAAATTACATCTGATCTCCGTACAGTGCATTTCCTGGTGCTTGAGAAGCAGGGAGTGAGCCTTTACCTGTGCATGCGTAATGCAACTGATGGAATCCGTAAGGCAGAAAATACAGTTTGGTTCAGTTGCCATATTTTTTGAGAGGAAGCAATGGGATGAACATTGTTAATGGAAACTAGCTGCTCCATGAGCACCATACTAGAGTAGCACTGTTTTTGAAAAGTGCTAAGATATGAGAAGTATAAACACAGTATGTAAAATAATTCATATCCATCTTAGAGGCTGTTTTTTGCATTGATAGAGCACCTACCTCCTAATGAATTATACATAACAGTAACACAGTATTAAAGATGATGTGTAACACAGCCATGCAGAGGAAGATAGTTAGTTGGAAGCCCTCTTAAAATGCTTGTGCTACTAGACTTTTTTACTTTTTACAATACATGAGTTTTTTTTAGCTTAGAAAATAATGATGCATTTTCAAGCATCATGAATGATAATTCTAGGGATTCCTGCTTACCTTCCAGTGGGGTCTGGGTGGGATCCACTCTTACTTTCTTGTTGCTCTACTTGATCAGAAATGAAGATTTAATGTGCTTGTTTTGATGGTAGTAATAAGACAGCAATTCTCAGTGTTAATAAACATGAGTTTAAATATGAGCATCCCCCACACACACAGAAAAGAAAAAGAAAAGGAAAAAAGGATGACAAATTGAATTCCAAGCCACCTATGAAGTATTACTGGAGGCTTATTTGACTTTCAGTCAATTACGTTGCAATACATGAATCATCAGTAGCGCTCTGTGGCACAGAAATGTGGGATGATGGTCTGAAAGGAGAAAATAGGGAGCAGTGTCCAAAGACTCTATGTTTCGTTATCTTTGAGTAGGTACATGGAAGAGAAATATAATATAAATACTGCTGCTTATACTTCGTAACACTTTGCTATGCTTACACAAACCGTGCTACCTACTGAGCCATGGAGACTTGCACGGCAGCAGGAGAGCCCTGAGTTAAGTGAAGTCCACACCAGTGCTGGATCACGAAGAACCATCAGGGCATGCGTCCTCTCATCACCTCCTCTGTATCTTTCTGCCATCATTGTATGCTTCATTTACAGTAAAGAAGAGAAAGTCAAATTCTGAGTTGCAAGCCAGGTTGCAGTAGGATGAGCAGGTGTCATTGACTGTTCAGGAAAATAGCGATGACACAGAGTAGGTGCCAGGACAACCAAATAGCAATAACAGTGAAGGGCTGAAGGGTCACCTTGTCAGCTGGCAGAAATGCCTTTCCACCGAGATTCAGATAATGCTTTTCCTTATCTGATTTCTTTGGTGTGTGTAGAATGAGAAGTTTGATAACTGGAGTCTTTTCCACTAAAATGCAGTTTAGTCAATATACTGATGGAAAATAAAAACTTCAGGTATTTTCTTCTGGCATTTTTAACATGTTTTGATAGTTGGGGAAACCATGCCCTAAAATGCTGAAAGTTGTGACTTTGAAAGAAATAGGATATATAAAAGTCCCATGATTAGCAATCAATCAATTAGATATTGTGAGAACAAGAGAAAGGCATAGGAGGGATTATTTATATATCTTGCACTTTGATAAAACCCACAATACTTGTTGATGTTCATTTCAATAAAGCTTGAGCTTGTCAGGAGACCAGTAATAGCATTTGATAATAGATTTAATGTACAGTGTAAATAAATTAAAAAAAAGATAGGTAAGCAATTTTCAAGATTTTTTTTGTTGTTGTTCTTTCTTGTATTCTTACTTCTACTTGGCTGAAATGCTCACCACAACAAATACTTCCAATACATCTAATACTAAAGTGAATCAACCTGGAAGCTAAAAAAGGTATTTCTATTTGTGTAGATGAATTCTGCTTCGTGCTGAAGTAGGTGTGAGGCTGATGTTTGTGGGCAATGCCTGAAACTGGAGCTGTTTGCCTGTTAGGTGCCCATCCCACTGGCTTCTGTGTCAGAAGCATGTATGTTGGAGGAACAGATGAGGTTGGGCTCTGTGGAATGATGTGTCTCCATAGTTTCCAGCTTGACATGGACTCTGTGCTTGCTGCTCAGGGTTGGATTCCTCCTCAGTTGTCTATGTGATGGTCCTTAGCTACTGGGGAAAGTGCTGTCTGGGGACCTGAGTTGCGCTTGGAGGAGGTATGGAGGAGGTGAGTGGCAGGATTCCCTGCGGTCCCTCTCTCTGAAATGGAAATTGCAGAAGAGCAGCTCAGTAGCCAGAGCTGAGTATTTCCTCCCTACATGCATCCTCTTCCTGCCACTCCCAGCTGCTTCCAGCAAGCAAACCAAGTTACAGTAAGCCCCAGATGGAGGAAAGACGTGAGCCAGTCGTATGAAACCTTTCCTAAACAGCTAGGACTCTGAAAAGTGAGTGAAGAGCAGAACTGTCTGCTGAGTGTTGACATTTACTGGTTCTTCTGGAGGATGCAAAAAGGGCATCATTAGGGATGCTTTTATCTCCAGGAAAAAACATTATGGGCTGGATTGTCAGGGGAGCGCATGTTGAAAATACAGAGTGTATTTCAATGTGGTTCTAGTCAGCGTTCAGCATCCAATATTTTCTGAGTGCTGTGCAGGAAAACATTGATTGCCTCAAAAGACCTAAATCTCTGGGCTGTTTATCCATTCAGGATCAATACTGAGCTAGGAGCTCGGTGTTTCAGAATGACTGAGTTCCCAGAGGATCCACAGTGGTCACAGCACCGAGCCTGCCAGAGTTCAAGAGGCATTTGGATAGACAACACTCTCAGATACATGGTCTGATTTTTTGGTGGTCCTTTGGGGATCCAGGAGTTGGATTCAAGGATCCTTGTGGGTCCCTTCCAGCTCAGGACGTTCTATGATTCTGTGATCCACAGGGTGACATAAACGAAGGGTGAAGGGAACTGAAGTAGGGATAGCATCATATCTCCAGTGTGTTCTGTTCGTATTAGCCAATAAAAAACACATCTATTGCATAGGTGATAATGGTAATTCCTCAAAGGAAGGGTGAAATTAAGCCTTTTTCATGCATGCTTGCAGCACAATATGGAGTCTAGGCTAGATACCTGCTTTCCTCATCCTTTGTGGAGGAGAAGGGTATAACACACATCTCTTGATGCTGCAGAGCTCAAGCTAGTCATATGTCAGAAGTAATCCAGAGTAGGTTGAGTTCTGTTGGCATGGCATAATTATTTGATTGTGCATATATTTTTTTTACAGAGGAGATGGCAGAGTTTAGTTTGGACATGCTCCTTGAAAGAGGGAGGACCACTGCAGGTGGAAGGATTTTGTATGCCATTATAGAGCAATGGTGCAAAAACATCTGGCTGGCATGTCTCTCATTTCAGCCTACCATTAAATGATGTGTGTGGCAGTAATTGTGAGTTTGTGACAGGACTGGGACAGAAGTCAATGTACTTCATCTGTCCTGTAATGTGACACTTGCGAGAAGCTCCACCTTAAATACTCCTTGAAGAGTTAACACTATGGTTTTTTAGTTTCTGTTGTAGATCTGTGTTGTAGATCTGTGTTCTTCTGAGAGCTGTGCTTCCAGTGCTGCTTTTCCTAAGGCAGTGTTCAGGATGCTGGTGCTGGAAACTGCAGAGCTTTGTCTCTGTCTGTTAAAGCGAGACATCTTGGAGTCAGCTCCAGGATTCTTCCTCCTGCCTTGGAACATAAGAAACCTGTCTGCCTGTGTCTAGCTGCTGACTAGGCTGGCTGGATTAGGGTTTCCCTGAGACCTTTTTCTCATGATATGAAAGTGGTGTTTTTTTTTTTTTTTTTCTCTGACTGAATGCCAGTGATTTCTCTTTGGAAATTGTACTGAAGTCAAACCGCAAAAATGTAGGTACTTGTGAATATAGATGAATTGACAAGCACTCTATTAACAAACTACATGGTTTAAATGAAATATGTGTGTATGTGTGTGTGATTTTTGTTTTTGATTGAAGCTCTGCATTTCATTTTTGCAGCTTGTTGGAGGAGAACTTCTCAAATCCTATCTGACTCATAGCAGGCTGTACCTATGCATTAACAAGCAATGTGCTGCACAACCCTGTTGTTTTTGGAAAGTGTTCAGCTGTAAAAACAAGGCCACATCTGAGCTGAGGCAGCCTCCTCTTAAGACAGGCTCTTTTTTGTGGCCCATTTCAGTGAGTGGAAGAAGGCTTGTGTGTAGCTGTTGAGCCCATCTTGCCGTTTTAAAGCTATGGAGTTGCTTCTGATACGCTTTTCTCATTTGCAAGGAATGTAATTTTTAGGGTATGAATTTTGAGGATGTATTGTGTTTGAAATATAATAATAGAAATGAGTATTGCCATGATGGCTGTAATTATAGTAATTCCAGTGACTTACTGTGGCAGTAATTTGCTGTTCAGGGTATTTAAAGCAACCTGCCTTGGGGATAACTTCTGTGAAGTTTCTAAATACAAGCACCAGACATTTGGGATATTGGTGTGGAGTAAAAGGCTGCTGCAATTGCATCTCTAGGTCAAATTTAAAATTCCTTTCTCTGCCTCCGGAGATCAGAAGGGCTGAATTCCCAGCACTTCATGTGCTGCCGCTAAGAATGTCTCCGCAGCTGGGCTCCGCTGTCTGCTGACCTGTTTTATTCTACTGTGTCCATTGTGTGAAAAGCACGCAGCGTGTCCACTCAACCAGCCGCCCCTCCTCCGGCATCATTGCACCAGCCTCTCCTCGCACCGGGGAAACTTTGGGCAACTGGGCGTCCGATAAGTTTACCATGCTTTATTTTACTAATTGTGGAAGATGCAAATGGGATAGGGTGATATTGGTACCTTCTGATTTGCTGTGTAGTAATTCTGCTGGTTTATTCTGTTCCCAGGTGCTGTGACAATGGAGTTGAGCTGCACTGAAGTACCTCTTTATGTAAGTTCTACAACATCGGGCTTCTGCCCTGAGAGTCGTTTTCTTTTGGGTAACAGGTCATTCACACGCAGAGTGAATGAAACCAAAAACCATTCTCTGGCTGTCTGCGACCTTAGGCTGTTGAATGTTGCTGTCAAAAGCAGGCATGTGTGGGGATGGGATGATGGTTTTCAATACTGTAGCTCCATTCTCTGAAGTAAGTTTAAAATTATTTTACCTTTAGGATAATTATTTATTCTTCATCATTCTCAATCTCAGTTTTCAAAACAGTTATTGTCTGTGAAGAAGCAGCACTCGCTTTCTAGTTTCTCACAATTTACAGCTATCATAAATAGCTGTACAATTATACAATTCTAAACTATCATTCTCTCCAGTTCCTCACATCACAAAATTATACCTTATATATATGTATGTAAAACTAATAGATTGAAATTGGTAATCAAAGGTAGTTTTTCTGCAAAGTGTGAAGTGAGTGAATATAATAAGTAGAGCTCAGAAGAGATCAAAAACATGTTAAAAGATGTGAGGAAATGCATTAGTTGCATTTAACTTACTGGGATGTAATGATGGGAATTAAATCTCAAGCAACCTAGTAAATATTATTACTAAACCATGGTTTATCTTTTTTAGCTTGTTCTCCCATGATTTCCAATTAGAATGGTAGTAGGGCTTCTGAATTGTGTTGTATAGGGGAGTAGTGGGACGGTACTGATTGGGAATGAATTGGGTGGTGAAAGATGGAAATAAAGCAAATATCTGCTTATTGTGATAAGATAGGGTTGGAAATGGAGGCAGGCATTAATAATCTGTACCCTGGAGCACTGAAAGAACATAGGATTTTCTAAAACACTAAGAGTTTTCATCGTCTTTGTCAGCTTGGGAGTGGGAACCTCAGGCTGGAGAAAATTAACTGCAGCATCTGTAAAGGTGGGGTGGAGGTTTGTAAGAACTGCTCATGTTGTGTGCAAGGTCTCAACAATTTTTGACAGGAAGGATAATTAAGAACGTGTTGGTAATTGGTAGAATTTAATATGGTTTTATCAGAGGTAGCTGTATCAGACTAATCTGATATCTTCCTGTCATAGGATAACTGATGGACTAGACAAGGGCAATGTGGTGGGCTTAATCCTGCTAATTGAAATGAAACATTTGATGCCACATCTCAGAGGAAATTCTTCTGTCAGATGAAGAAGGTGGAGACTAATACTGGTCCTGTAATCCAGATAAGGATGTATGGATACTGCTATGGGTTACATTGCAGGAGCACTCACTAGGGTAGAGAGAAAGTTACTACAAGTGATTCTCGCTAAGGACCAGATTAAAGGCCAGTTGTGTTTAATATTTTGATTATAAACTCGTGAGCCAGATGGAGGTTTGTGAGATCTGTGCAAATGTGTGGACGTTATAGTATTGTTTAACGCTGAGGATAATTCAGTTACTACATGGAAAGATAGGATTGTCCTACCTCTTACTTATTCCAATTAATAAGAGCATGGTACAAAGCCATGTATTTGAATACTAATTGTGATAAATCTGTTATGAAGAAGGGGCTCATCAGGTGGAGGCAGAGGAGGCTGGGCTGTGTTAGTCACTTATTGAGAATGAGACTTGTGCTAGAATGTGATTTTACCTTGGAACACTCACTGTTCCCAGGTAAACAAGTAAGCTTTGCACAAGTAAGAGCCTGTCCTGGATCTGAGTGTTGCTTCAGGACTTGCTGGTTGTGGTCTGCAGCTGCTCTGGTGGGTTAGCATCTGAAAGTGTTTCAGCTTCACAATCCTACCCCTTACAATATTGTTCCTGATGTGAGTGCTTCTCAGCGCATCCGGGAAGATCAAAGAGGTCTGTCCATCTTGAGGAGTCCTTGAGTCAAGGTATTTCTTTTCTCTTAGTCGGATCCAATTACTTTGTCAGTTCTGGAAGCTCCTTCCCACTGCTGCTGCTTTATTTGCATGACTTTGCTGGAGAACACAATCACGTCAGCATTCATATTAGACGTGAAAGTCCTTTCTGATTTGAAGTTCCTTAGACTGTTTTCATTAAGCAGTTTTCTGGCCAGCTGAGCTTAGCAAAAAATTGTTGAGTCTTTCATCCATTATAAAGGACAGAAAAAGCATCTCTTGGGGAGTCAGGAAGCATGACAAATATTTGCATTGCAACGAATCCAGTTATTTCTGATGTGTTTCATCCCCTTTTAAAGGGGATAGTGAAAATAGAAAATATGACATAATGACAGTTGCATACTGTTAACTTGCAACTTAAAAAATAATGCCAACGTATGGTTATAACATGTTATTTTTTGCAGAAGTAAGGTGAGTTTTAGTAAGTAGTAAGTATTTTTTGCTGTCAGAAAAATCTTTCCCTGAAAGTGATCAAAAGGTAGGAACTAATCACAACCTTCCAGCCTCTACAAAAGCATGGGGTTTTGCTATTGGAGAGAGAGGGAGATCTACTGTATGCTAGGTCCAATATTAAGATGCTTTTCACACTGTTCTCAGATATGCTTAGTATCTGGTGGATTTTATGCCCTTCCTAATTCTGAAAATGTCTGTCTGAGAGGCTTGCATTTCATGTAAAATTATCTGAGAATAACTATATTTCTGTGTTTATAACACAGTTAATATTTTTAAAGATTAGGCAAGGTACTTTTTTGACTAGCTGTATTTGAGCAGTTCTTACAAAGCTGGAGGATGCATACAGCACTGTTATTTCAAACTGTCCCACTTTGTCAGTACGGAATTTCTTCACAAATCTAACATAGTATGTGTAATCTTGTCAGCTGAGTGAGAGCTGTTTATTTTCTGTTGCATAGGAGGGAATGTATTCAGAAAGCCCAAGGATCTTGCTGATATGATTTTTGTGAAATATAATTTAAAATATTCTATGAAATTACTCCATTTCAAAACTGCATTATTTTGATACACTTCTCTTTATATATAATTTTTGTAGCAGCAATACGATTAAAATCTAATTACAACACACATAAATGTCATGGTTTAAAAAATAAATGGTAATGAAACAGAAAATTAAATATTTCAAGCACATGTTTTTCAGTTAATTTGAGCAGCCTGTTTCCGGCTTCTAGACAGCAAAATCCTGGTAACCACATCATAAAATTAGTCTTTATAAACCCATCTGATTTTAAGACTAGCCAAGTAGAAACTGATACATCATTTGTGATGTCTCTTCTTTCAGTGCTAATAATTTGTTGCTTCAAGAAGAACCAGAACTGAAATAGCCTTTTCCCTTCTAAATTATGCTTTTTTTAACTGATACAAATAAAATCATGTTTATCCAGTTCTTTCTGCAAGGATCTCAGCAAGATGAGTCTTTTCATTTTACAGCATAGGAAATACAGTATATGGAATAACTCTGTCCTGTCCTTAGGCAACCATCAGCTTCATTGTTGATGGTAAAAAATATGTAAAAAGCAAATATTTTCTTTATAACACATTTTAGATATTAAAAAAAAAAAATATGGTAGTTGTTCCTTATATTGAAAGCTGATACTAGTGTGTAGTGTGTAAAAACAGATCACTCTAATGGAAAATTCTAATTCTTCCTTCTTATTTAATGGTAGGTGACTTTTTTTGTTGTTTCCTTTTTTTTTTTTTTTTTTTTTTTTTTTTAGAGAAGTATTATTGATCATCAGTGGTGTTGATCTTTGACATTGGCAAAGGAACGTTTTGCTGCCATGGGGCAAGCAGACCGTGGGAGCAGTCAACTTTTGAGAGCAGAAGATGAGTGATCTCAGAAGTTTGTAAATTATTCTTTACTGAGAGCCCAGTAAATGTCTCCCTTGGGAGTAACAGACAGAAATAAAGAGATGTAGAGTCACAGAGGGTATTCTCAGCAGTTCCCTATAGATGACAGAGGGGCCTCATCTTCCAAGGAGATGCTGGAGGCTACATATCCATTCTTAGAATCGTAGAATATCATAGAAAAATTAAGGTTGGAAAAGACCTTCAAGATCATCTGATGCAACCATCACCCTACTACCAATATCACCCACTAAACCATGTCCCTATGCACCAGGTCCAACCTTTCCTTGAACACCCCTGGGACAGTAACTCCACCACTTCTCTGGGCAACCCTTTCCAAAGCCTGACCGTTCCTTCTGAGAAGAAATGTCTCCTAATTGTTTTAATTGTTGAAGAGTAGTGCTCTTTGTTCAGTTCTTTGTTTTAATTGTTGAAGAGTAGGGGCATGATGTTTCAATTTTTCCACTCACCAGGGACATCGCCCAAATGCCAGGACTTTTCAACTATGATGGAGAGAGGCTTGGCAACTCCATCAGCCAGTTCCCTCAGGACCCTGGGATTCATGTCATCAGGTCCTATAGTCTTGTACCTGTTTAGATTCATCAGGTGGTCTCGAACCTGCTCTTCACTTACACTGGGTGGGACTTTGATCCTTCAGCCTCCATCTATGGGTTCATGGAAATGATAGATTTGGGAAGCCCGTCTACCAGTGCAGATGGAGGCAAAGAAGTTGTTGAGTACCTCAGCCTTCTCCATGTCTGTTGTTGCCAATTACTCAGATATAGAAACTCACTCCTAATATATGAAATTAGCCACCTATATTCGCTTACACACTACTGTTTTCACCCCTCAGTCTATTTTCACAAATGTTAAAGGCGCATGGTGGCCCCCAGGGACTCCTCCTGTCACCTCAGTGCAGCAGCCTGAAGGAAGCTGGGTCCTCTCTTGTGCTCTTCCTCGAGGCTCTGCGTAGAAGGGATGCCACCTCTCACACAAGGGCTGAGGGATGGGAAAGAAGCACTCACACAACCCCTGAGAATTGGCAACAGAGTTCTTTATTTCCAGAACATCTCACAGGTAAGCCTGCGGGATGTCCATGGTGTTTGGCAGCTTCAAGCTAATGCTTGGGTTGGAGCCCACAGGACGAGTAGGGAGCTCTCTGGGCACTCCTACAACACTGTTGGTGTGCTCTGATGGCAGCGAGCAAAGACATGCCAGGGTAGTCGCAGCTCTGATCTGGCCAAGATGGATCCACATCCATTGGTTCCTCCACATCTTCTGGTGGAACCAGCTCCTTCTGCCATGGTATTTGGCAGAAGGATGAGCCAGTCCTTGCCCAAATGGGATGTCTTCCATCTGGAATGTTCTCAGGCCAGGGTGCCGAACAAGGGGGTCGTCCAGTTCCATGTCTAGGTCCCATGCCACTGTCTGGTTCATTTCCATGCATGGGTTTGACGCTGCCATCTGTTTTACGGCCATGGCCAGCGTCCCACACTGTATTTTGGATGATAGGCATGGCTCTGCTCCCCGCAGCTGTCTGCCTGACGCTCCTGCCTTCACTCCACACCACTTTTGCACCAACGGGAAGGCCCAGCCCCCCTGTTGCTGTATGGCTGAGGGGGCGGCCTATTCCCCATGTCGTTGCGGTGCCAGTGGTACTGCTTATAGGTGTCTGTGGGCTAGGTGCCAGATGTCCCTTGGGCACTGGTGTGAATTGTGCCACAGGCGCTGTGCCTTCACCCATAACACGTCTCCTTGTTAGGTGCACTCCTTCTCTGTGCTTCCTTGGACTGCATGGTTGTCCTCACACCAAGGAGGCCTGCTGCTTGTCTTGCTGCTTTGGCTCATCTTCCCGCCACACAAGTTGGCTGTCAGACGGCCTTGAAGAGCAGCGAGTAGTGGGCCAGCTGCGGGGGTCCCATTTTATAGGGCCCGCAGCGAAGGCGGGGCAGTGGTGGCCGCTGTGACCTCAGCAAGCCTCTGTGATGGAGTGGCCCATGCATGGCCAAAGGCGGCTGCGTTGGGAGCGGCCTGGAAGATGCCCTCACATGGAGAAGGAGGAGGGTTGGGAGGGCTGAGGGTCCCTTTTCTGGGGCTGGCTCCCCCAGGGCCATTTGGCTTGCCAGAGAGAAAGGCTGCCCCTCGGCCACAGGGACTGCCCTCCACCTCTCATCCTGTGCCCTGGGTTTATTTTTAACACTGTTTTTTAGGTGATTAAAATTAATTTATGGAAAAGAATAGAAGCAAGGTGCATCGTCAGCCCTACTTCCCATGTCAGCTTTGTGCTCTGAGTGAAGAATTTCTTCCTCAAATCACATCCAATCTAAATCTCCCCTCCATTTGTTCAAAGCCATTACTCCTTGTTCCATCATTACACTCCCTGATACAGTCCCTCTCCGCTTTCTTTTAGGCCACTGTTATGGGTTAGGTTAGGTGGCAAAACTGCAGGACCTTGCAAATTGCAGCCTTACCTACCTTGTTCCACATGTTCCACATGACATTCTCCCGCTCAGGCTATAGCGTGTCATCAGTCTTAGATTGATCTCGCTGAGCCTCCTCCTCCCCAGGCTGAACAGCCCCAGCTCTCTCAGCCTCTCCTCACAGGGGAGGTGCTCCAGTCCCCTTATCATCTAGATGTCCCTTTGCTGTATTCTGTCCAGTATGCCCATGCCTCTCTTGTACTGGGGGGCCCAGAACTGGACACAGCACTCTAGGTGTATACTGTGGCTTCACCAGTGGCCTCACCAGTGCTGAGTAGAGGGGAAGGATCACCTTCATTGACCCAGTGGCAATACTTTGCTCAATGAAGCCATGGAAAACATCAGCCTTCTTTGCAGCAAGGGAACCTTTAAATGTCTGTTTGGGTTTGGTGCTCAAACTGTTGCAGCTTCCTTGTTGAACTGTAGGTTGCACAGAGGAAGGCATGGTTATATACTTACTGATGTATCAAACTGCTCTTACAATGGTTGAGGGTCAAGGGTGTTTCCCTCTGACTGGATCAGGGATGCCTGAGGTTAGGACATAGTGCCAAGCTGCTTTGAAGCTGCAGAGCCTTCAGGCTGTCCCACTTCGGTGTGAATCAGTGGTTCTCTTTGCCTAGTCTGTGCTGCAGAATGCTGAGTGTGTGAAGTTTTCCAGTCACCCTCCTCCATCTTTCTCCTCCACTTTTTCTTTTTTTTTTTTTTTTTTTTTTTTCCTCACCATTTTTCCTTGTATCAGTCTTTAGAGTTTACATGGTCAAATGTGCTCTTTGCTTGTCCTGCTCTTTGCTTGTTTGGGTTAGTGATTTGCTTTGGGTGGTGTAATGTGGGCTTGATTCCCTCTATTTTAGCAGCCTGTGTTTTCCATTACTGTCATAATGTCAGTGCCTGTGAACTTTTTTCTTTGGAGGTCACAAATACTGTTTTGTAGTCAGGAATGTTGTTTAACTTCATCACCTCACACCATCCTTTGTAAAGGTAAGTGCAGTGAAGTGCCTAAAAGCTAACAAAGGTGGGATAAAGCACAATCCAGTCCAGGTTTCTTAGATCCAACCAAACCTAGTGGTAGGATGGGGCAGCATCCTTACTCTGTAGCCTTTAGCCAGTTAGAAGTTAAAGATGTCTGTATGAAGAACATTTTCCTGTGTAGTGGTTTGCTTTGCTTTTACAAGTGAAAACTGCTTCTAATGCAACCTGTTCCTGGCATATCCATGGTTCAAGTGTATCCCATCTTATTTATGGTGCAAAAGATAGGAGAGCAACTGCTTTAGAGGCAGGCGCATTGAGCGGCTGCTTCAGACCATGGCTGGGCGGAGCTGTACATTGGCAGCTGAGCATAAATGGGGTCCCCAGCAGCTGTGCGTCCAGCTTTGCTCCCTGGCATGCACTCCCACATGGTAGTGGGAGGTACTCAGGTAGCAACCTGGTGGCCTCGGCTGGCCTTCCAGCTGGACCTGCCCTGAGCAAGTGGAAATGACTCTGTGGCTTCCTTTCTGCCAGTTGCTGGCAGCCTCCCTGCATTAACTGCTGCCCAGGAGCTGCAAAACTGGAAATTAAGTGCTGGTTTGGGCAAGACAGAGGCTGGCAGCTTTTTTACTGCATGTGATATACTAGTAGCCTATCCCTACAAAGGCATGCCTGATTACAGCCTACCTCCATTAATTATCCCTTGGATCTCCTCTATTTCCTTCTGTCATTACATAACAATTTTAAAATTCTTGTGGTCTTGTTGCCTTTTTCATAGGATATGCCTTCCTTCTAGGAGTGTTTGTATGAACACCTGGGCTACAGTCTGGCTTGTTAACATCTTCATTGTTTTCTTAATCAGTGATATTTCGGTTCCTCCAGGATGTGCAGGAACCTGAATGAAAGCACAACTGCTTTTTCACAGGAACCTTGGTAATTGAAGGTATCTGAGCAAGTAATAGGACAAAGCGAAATAACAAAGTTATTTCATACCCTAGGGGCCCAGAGAACAGCAACAACAAATTCCTGGCCTAGATCTTACAGGTTCTTCAAAGCAAAGAGTGCTGTACTTATTGACAATTTAACTGCTTGGCTTTCTGTTTGAAGGTGAGATAGAACTCATTCTGAAAGGTTGTAGCTAACGATCAAGCTAATTTCCAACCATTGAATAAAGACACAAGCCAGCAGGCATTGGCTAAAGAATTAAGCAAGGGAGCACTCTCCAACCAGCTATTAGTGGTCATCCTTCCTTCCACTCTTGTTTCCTGTGGCTTTTGTGCACCCACTGTTATACCATCTGCACAGGAGTGGCATGGAGATGAAAAATAATTGTGGATTTTCATAGTGTACACTTCACGTAAAATACTTCCAGGCCAGTTTCAGAATGTGAATGCCTGATGCACAGCTAAGTAAATTAAAGAAAAAAGTTTTAGGTTAGGGGTCAAAGTCCTCTTGAAAGAGTAGAGAGCAGAGTGGTAGAAAGTCTAGTTTGAAAAGAGTATACCCAGGAAATTGATTAATTTAGTGTTCTGTCAGGAACTTCTGTTTGTCTGTGCTGCTTTTACCTCAGTGGTGAAATTTTGCTGTAGTGCTTGTTGTTCGTTGATGTTGCTCCAGATGAAGGCAATGGTAAAGTGCACTCTAATGTTCACACAACCCTGAAAGCTTCTGACATTTTTCATCTCTGCACTGGGCTCCATGCAAAAGGTGATTAAATAAACACTGTTTTTATTTGTACTCTAGCAGTATGTCCAGGAATAATTTGAGCGTATCTTATGGAGAAAAATGTTCAGAGGTCTGTAAGCAGAGGGACTTTGAAAACACTTAGTAAGGCAGTTAAAAAGTTGTGAATCATCTTATTTGTCAGGAAGGAATTCCATATAGTTTTCTAATGTACATCATTTATATGCCTGGTTACAGCCAGAAGGACAAATGGGCTGTGATTATTATCTTCTCTACAAATGCATGGGTTTCATCTGTGTGAGATTTGGGAAACAGAATTAATATAAATCATTCAACAGTGTATTCTGTTTTTGAAATGTGATTGATGTGAAGGTCAAACTAGCATGGGATTCAAGTGTGTTTTTGCATGGTGGAAGTGGAAAGCGGCAGTAAGCCTCGTGTATAGCTCCCATAGTGGCATCATCTGCCTTGCCAAACTCCATGTCTTCCTTGTCCTTCCCAGCTGAACTAAAAAGAGTTGAGTGGGAAGGAGGTCTGGGACGGGATAGAGTTTCCCACAGTGGACGGAGTACAGATTTTTTTTTAAATTACTATTATTATTCTTTTCTGCCCTTGCAATGTGTTCAGTCTCTTCTGGCCAGTACTGTGGGGAAAGAAGCCAGCTTCTGCCCCATCTTGCCATCCTCTGCTTTCAAGTTCCTTGCTATGGGAGGAGAGAGGTTTTCCACTGCAGAGGTGTTGTCCACATCTGGGCCACGGTCTCTGTATTCAGCCAGGCTGAAGTCACTATCCTGTTAGACGGTGACTGAAACGCAACAGAGTAATGTGGTTTAAAATGTAAATGTCTGACAGGCTTCCAGCGTGTGTTTGCTCACACACAGTGCTGTGTTTTCTGGCCTTGTTCAGCACAGAGTCAGTGGGTGTTTTGTTGCTGACCCCTGTGGGAGCCTGGTCAGGTCTGTTGTGGGCAGCTTGGTTGGGGTGCTCACAAAAGAGCCTTCACAGTGGTTGGTCTGTGCTTGGATGCGTAGCTGCTGCCACAGTGAGACTCAGGAAATACATGTAAAACAATGAGATCTATTTTAAAATGTATGGAGGAAAAGAGTGGGTATTTCAAAGCACATTCATCAGCAGTCAGATCATTTTTGTGCCCATACTGTATTTTTCTCCTTCCATTTTTTTTATCCATGGTCAGTCCTTAGATTATGATTTTTCTAATCAGGGACCTGCATGCGTTTATGTATTGTTTGCAAGAGTAGAGCCTTGATGTCACACAGGACATGAGAATAACTAATGCAATTTATTTATTTAAAATCAAGTCAAATGAAAAAGGTAACTCCCTTGTTTCAGTTAACATTTGCATGTCAGAATGGATGTTCTTTTTTTATTAATGTGCCTTGTTGTGGAAGGTTTCTGACCTCTGTATGTGAACAGCTCATTCCCAGGGTTCTTAATTCCTGTATATGATTTTAAGCACAAACATAAATTGTGTTGCCGTTGACATCAACATACTGAATAATATTTTTAACATCTAACTAGCAAGAACGTTAATACATGTTTTGGCACTGTGTATTGCTCGAAAAGCTTTTTTAAATTCTTTTTTATTTTTTTTTAGTTTGTAATAAAGGTATCCTATGTATTTTTATCAGTATCCAGCAATTTCAGAATGAGATGATGTGTTCTCCACCCATGTTGTTTACTTTGCTATATTGGAGACTGAAAACTTTTATCCACCTTACCTGTTCTCATAGTTTTGATTCAGCACTAAACCCAGCCTTAATGTTGCTAGTGACATATTCAGAAAATCACAGCCACGTGATCCTGATTTGATATAAACTTGCTCTGCTGATACAGATTGTTTAAACACATGGGTAGGATAGCTCTGCACCAGTGGTCAGATCAGGTATTGTCTGTTTTCCTGCTGCTGACATGCAGCAGGCATACAAAGCACAAAGACGGTGTAAGCTGTGTATTGTCTGCTCTCACTACTTCGACAAAAGTGAGATTGTATGTCCATGTCTGTTGTGGGTCAGACTGGTGTTGGCTGGGTGTAGCTCATGGCAGCTCATAAATGATCAGTCCTGTGTTTAAATGATAGATTAATGCCATTTCAGGCTTGTTGTTAAATAGATTGAAAGAAGCAGCTTATCACTTACTGAGCTACACTGAGGGAAAAATTACTGGATGCTTTCTCTTTTGAATAATTCTATTCATCTTTATGATTAGCAAAGTCATTTGGGGGTTTTCTTGCTTTTGGCTAAATTTTGAATTTTTGCAGCCAAGCCATGGGGGAATCCAGCCACGTACTTGTGATCCTATAAAGTCCTTGAACTTCTGAGCTTGGCACCAGAATATATTCCTGAAATGGCTGATTGTTCAGGTTATACTAGATTTATGTGCCTCTTTATCTTCCTCTATGGATACACTTCAGTACCCTCATAGGGTAGATCCTTTGCCCTGCAGTCACCCTATATACTGGTACAGCAGTTCAGTGTGGATTTTTTACATCATATCTGCACAGTAGCCTTATTCATTTTTGACTGCCTCCTCGCTGCATGGCATAGTTCATGGCTGTATCCTAATATTATGATACACTTCCCTTGCAAGCTCGAGGAACTTTAAGCTCCTGCTGTACTTATGCTTTGCGTCTTCCTTGGGACAGAGTTTTGCAGCAGAGATGAAAGCAATGTGAACTGGAGTACCTGACAAAAACTAAGTGAAAAGCAAAGGGCTGAGCAAATAGTGTACTGTAGTATCAATGGGACTGGGGGGGAGCATTTTGTTGTGATGAGATGATGCTATAGAAAGCAAAGATCTGGGAAGCACCTGGGTTTATTCTATGTGCACTGAATTCATTGCATCAATATATCTACTACATATTTCTTTTTAATGTGGAAAATGATAGAGGTAACTTAGAAGTACAGAGCAGTGTAGAGACTTGCAGATATATAAATGGCTTTATCTGCTACTGGATTTCTTCTTTGTAGTGGAATTACAGAATTGCATTAGTTTTTGATTGCTTGCTTGTTTGTTTGTTTTTACCTACAAATAAAGCACCTTTAGACCATTGCTTTAACCAAAAAAATGAAAAAAAAAAAGAAAAAAAGAAAAAGATTCTAATTCCTTTTCCCAGGGCCCAAGTCTTGCAGTTGCCAACACAAAACTTGTTTTTCTGCCATTGTCTGTGAAGAAGGTCAGTATCTAAGCTACGGAAGCAGCAGAAGGTGTATCTTAATTTGAAGCACCAGCTGTGGGAAAATACCCATGCATGCAAGTTCAAAGACTCCCACAAGCCAAGGTACTTCAGTTTGTCACTGAGGGAGGAGTATTGCAATGAACTTGACCAAACACACACACAATTTAAAGACTGATCATCTGTTAAAGCCTAACGAAATAAGGCATGACCTTTTATTTCCCCTCCTATTCAAAATAAATAAAAAACCATCCAGCTTCAGAGGCATTAACAGGCTAGAACTCGTGCATGAAAACACTAGTACTGAAGGCTGCGCTCAGTTTAGTGCAGTCTTCTGTTACATTGCTGGCCATTACGTTTCACCCAGTTTCTATGTACAAAGGCCAAAGACTCGTAAGGCCAACCATCTCAGCTCTTGAAAAAGTTGAAGCATGTGCCAGCTGTAGAATGGGAGAGGCCAAGCAGAGCATTGTTTGGGTGGGAAGATGTTCCATGTTAGCACCAACCAGGTGACAGTCTGCAGTGTGCTTTTAGGACATGTGAAACAAACCCCATAATTCAGAAGTAACTACAGTAGAGCTGGTCCTAACGTGAGGTGCAGAGTCAGTTGACCTTTTAGAATCTCTTCTAGCCCCCTGACCCTTTCCTCCCCCACCCCCCCCCCGTTTTTTTTTTTTTTTTTTTTTTTTTTCTTTGAGGAGCATACTTCTCTCATCTGTTTGGATATACTAGAATGTTTTATTTTTTTCCATTTTATTTGGATGTGTGACCCCCTGGTTGTTAAACAGCTGATGAGGTGGCAATAGCTGCAGCAAAGGCTTACCTTCCCTTTCAAAAAGGCACTGCATCTCTACCGTAATGGTGAACTTGCTGGTACTCCATATCAAAAGAAGGCAGGGAATGAATCTTCATTAAGGAATTTCTCTGTTGGGTATTTTCTCCTCAAGGTTCGCCTCAGACCTTGCTGGAAGCATCCTTCAGGCTCCATTCAGAGATCCAAGTAGTCACTGAGCCACTTTTTCCCTGCTCTTTTGACAAGAACTGAGAGCAGCCTCGATCGCCAGTTGGTGGGCTTCCCTCTTGCTGTCTTACCTACAGTGAAGGTGGGGCAGATATTTCTTAGTTGTGCTCAGAGGTTCCTGTCAAAATGCTTTCTCTGCATTTCTCACAAAGCTACCTCATGCTGAAAAGGAGCTTAAAAATACTTGGTGTGTAAAGGTCCTGTTGTTTCAAGTATTTCCTGTTCACATGTGCAAATGCTGAAGACTGATTATTTATTTATTTATTTATTTATTTATTTATTTATTTATTTTCTGCTGTGAATGAGAGAGTAGTGCTGGTGGAGTTTTGCCATTTTGTATGAGCAGAGGACATGGCTCTTCTCAAAGCACCTTTATGCACATATATCATTTTAATAATAATATCAGCATGAAGGCTTTTAGGCAATGTGTAATACTGTTTTGAGTATGACCGTACCATCACGTCTCGTCTCCAGTCTATGTGGGATTAGACTTGTGCTGTTACTCTGGATATAAAAGATATGAATTATTTTGGTTGCTTATTCTGCTAAACAGTTCGTCTGGGGAAAAATATCTATTTTTGTTTAAGATGTTATTAGCTATACAGTTAGAGTGTTAATGGTTATACAGAAATGTTCAGCCTTTATCTCCCGCTTTGTTTTTCACTTTGTTGCTCTTTTCCTTCCCTGGGTGTAATTGCTGTTTCATTGTGTGTGTAGCCTTGAATCCCATCGCATTCCTTTAAAATAGGCCATGTGCTTTCTTAAACAAGTCCATCACAATATTTACTGCAGTCTGGCTACAAGGACTGCCTGGTGAATATTACAAACATATCACTGAATGTTAGAAAGACATGTTTATAACTTTGTCCTTGTTATTGATGACTTAAGTAATTTATTTTGTGTTAAACAACCTTGTTGTGTTAACAATTTCTCTACTGCTGCTTTGTCATCTTTTGTGTAGGCTTGTTGATTGTTGCAGCTAAGCTTTATTATAAAGGTCATTAAAACTCTCTGGCTGCTCAGGGAAACTATCATGCCACTCCTCTTATATAAGCACAAGTGAAATATATTTAACAATTCACCTTCAAATAGAAAGATTTTCTTAAGTGAGTTTTTTAAACACTGAAGAAATGTTTTAATGTGCTTGCTGTGGTCAGATAAAGCAGACCTTGCACTCTTGCAAGGCCTGCGTAAAGATGAGAAAATTAGTGAGAAAATCCTCCAGCCTCTTTCATACTGTAGTGTTTTAAATTACATTAACAGGATTTTCTCTTCTGGCCTTAAGTTTGGTGCATGAGTGTGAGGTCTCATCTGACGACTGTTAAATTAAACAACAGTTTCAGTGCACTTGCTATAATTATCTGAAATAAATACAATTCTGAAATAACATTGTCTATGAGTCTAACTTAGAGCGTATACAGGAACACACTTTAACATGCATATCTAGGTTAATTGTAGTGGCAGCTTTATGTAGAGGGTAAAAGCTCCATTACTGCTAGCAATGTTTAGGGATTTGCATTTACTTCAGAATGCTGGGACTTGCATTTTTGGAACAAAAAGGCACCGTGTTTTACCATTGTGCACAGATATTTTCCCGGAACCATCAAGCCGCATATATGGGGTGTACTTATACTGTTATATTTACAGATAATATCCTTGAAAGTGTTGTGTTCACGCAGTATTTCTGCAGCTATTATGTTGCTCATATAGCTTGATAAAGATATTTTTAGAGCACTTTACGATGTATGCTAAGTGTATGTCACAATGGAAGTAATTATTTCCATGGTAAAAATCTGTTGGGAACATAGATTTACCCAGGCCGGGTGTCGAAGAATTGGGATCAGTTAGTACATTCTCAGTTACCCAGTGCAGTGGGCCGGGCCTGGCAGGCCACTAGAGGTCTTTTTGCCTTGCACCATCTTTGCTGGGTCAGGTTGCTAGTGAAGACAGTGATGTTACCTAAATTAATTCAAAAAGGAAGAAGCTCTGTTCAGGTTAAGGGCCGCTAATTTATCAGGAGGCAGGGTGATCAGATGCAGTAGTAGTGTCACCATCCTGTCCTGCCTGCCCAGGCCTTGAGGGTTTGGTACCTCCATTTCCCGCTGCTTCTCTTGCTGGGATGGTGGCATGGTTCTTCCATACAGCCTTCATGTAAAACATAGTCAGAACCCCTCACTATTATCTCTCAAGCACCCTAGAGAAGCCAGATAAAAATTTATGTCTAAAAAAACCTGTTTGGTTACATTGAAAGAGTGCTTAGAACTATAAATCCTGTTAAAAACACAAACCTTCCTAATCTCCTTCTTGGCGCCAGTACCAGTGCAGCCTTTTCACTGGTTATAAGAGGTATGTTTTTCTTCATGGATCCCAGAGATGTCAAACCTGCCAAACAATGGCTTGGTCACAAGTTTAATGTGCTTGGAGTAGGATTGTCATCTCTCTTCATACCCCCACAGCTGCTGTCCCACCTCCCTGATCCCATTCCGTGCCCAGGGCCTGCAAAATTTGGGGTGCGTTTTTTTTTTTTTTTTTTTTTTTTTTTTTTTAATAATTTATTTCAGGCTTTGCAGTGATACTCTTGGCTGTCATTAAATCAGTGGCAAAACTCCTTTTGGTTTGTATGGATGGAGAGTTTCTCAAGTGCTCTTTAAAGAAAATGGCTTGCACCCAAAGTTTCTTAGTCTTTAAGAAGCTCTTTAAAGAAAATAGCCCTTTCTTCTGTACAATTTTTAGTTGAAAGCCCTTCTCTTTGACTGATGCTGAAGGTATTGAATTTGCTGCAAGTGGGACACGTCTGGGGGAGCTCATACAAGCAGGAGCTTCTGGCCCCTGCCCACAGGGAGTTTCTGCCAGATGCTGCATCTCTGAGGGCTTGGAAGGGCCTCATCTTCTCCAGCCCCACAATGCATGTGGCATTTCCCGGAGCTCTGGTTCCGAACACCAGTTTCTTTCTACTCTTTGAACATTTTAATATTTTTATTCTTGATCCAGGCTGTAGGAAGGTGGTCTGTGCCTCTCTAATTTTGAACTTGAGATAACTGGGATAATGCAATGTACTCTATATGAAATTCTTTTATTATTATTATTTTTTTTTAAATGAAGGTCCATGCAGCACTTCAGGTGGTTGACCAGAAGTTTGTCTGGTCTGCAGTGACTTTAGTGGTACATTTTGCAGTTGCAGATGTTGATGTGTCTGTCTGAAGTTCTTCACTGTTACAAGCATATATATATATTTGAGAGATCTCCTGTTCCTGTGTGGTGGCTAGGTAAAGTTGAGGTTCTTGTTTTGAGTGTAAACCTAAGTAATATACTGTCAGGTTGGTCTCAACAAACACCCTTTGACTTTAAAATTTACTTCCTGTACAAGTCTGCCAGAATCAACACTGTATGAACTTGAAGGCAAGAACCTTCCCCAGCATTTTTGTGAGAAACAAGTCATGACCAGGGGCTGTGTTTATTCCCTGAGGTGGTGAAGGGGGCACATCCTTTCCTTTGCTTTTATTGAAAGGAGATTTAAAAATCTTAGGTCCATGCAGAGGCTGAGAATCATCCTTAAGCTTACCTAGACATTGAAATAAACCTGTAACTTCCTCTTATGTTTTTCCAAGTTCATCTGGATATAAATAGGCTTGTTAGGGAAAGTAAACAATGGGAGAGAGGTTGAATTGTCATTAGACAATTAACTGGTGAAAATAATGTCAAAGGCAGAGCTTCCTAGCCACTGGTAGATACTCAGGAACCTGGCCCAGAGAAGTCCTCTGCATCCATGCTCTCACAGCAGCCTTGTATTCAGGCCGCTTTGCAGGTGCCAGTGTGCCTTATGTAGTTTGGGTTTTAGCACCAAAAGGATAACCATTAAGCTTAAATTGGTCCTCTATTTAGAAACACACCGTTTTGAAAGAAATATGCCAGTAGGATGTGTTTTCCGCTTAATTATGTGGAAGGGGCTCAGAACAAACATTGCCATCTATGAGCACATTGTCTCCATTTCAGGTCATGTGTACATCATCTTTTTTTTTTTTTTTTTTTTTTTTTTTTTTTTTTTTTCCTGTCGGTTTTGCTCTTTTTGTTAATATTTAAATTAGGGATCAATTAGCTACTTTTAGGTGCTGATAACCCTAATTTTAATCTCTTCATACTTCAGCAGTGGGTCAGTGGCAGAGGTTTGTGCACTCCAGAGAAGTACACAAGAGAAGGTGCTTGGCTCACACCTTGCAAAATGGAATGGGGAGCAGTGGAGCAAGCACTTTTACTGGATGCAGTAGTAGTGCTACCAAACAAAAGTTTTCTGAGCATGTAGAAATTTCTTGTGGGACTCATGGCGTTGTGCTGTGCTTTTGTTTACTTAGGAAAGATCTGTTCAAGTAGCTCCTGCTCTTTCACTGCAGCTTGCTCCTGGGGCTGGGCTGGGTGCATTCCCCCCTGAGGGACTGGGGAAATCACTGCTTCTGCAGGGGTGGGTGTAATGGAAAGGTGTAAACCATCCTTCAGGTTTAAGCTAATAACATAAGCCTTTTTTCTCAAAAGGCTAATGTAAGAGCTCTGGGTTTCTGCCTATTGGAGCTTATGTTGTATGCGCAGTGAGGCTGACAGAAATCAAGCTGGTACATGTTTCTGAAGCTGTCTGCATCTTTCTAAAACTGAGCATTAACAACTGCTGCAAAAAGTAATATGAAGTAGTTGTGGCACTGAATTTTTTTTAATTTAATATATATATGTGTGTATGTATGTTGGTAGTCCTTCCAGGCTGTTTTTATGTGGCCTAGGAAATCCTAAGTTCTGTTATGTTTTGTATTGTTCTGTTTTGTTTTTCCTAATAAAGTTTTCTGCATTAGTCTCCAACAAATGACTTCCCCAGACCTTGATGTGACCAGTAAAGTGAACTTACTGCTTACTGGGAGTGATAGCTCCCAATATAGCAGTGGCTTGCCTGTATACAGAGCTGAGTAAATGGCAAAGTCAATGCTCTCGAATGTCTGGATTTAAATACAGCTAAAGGCAAGGTCAAACATCTAAAAACTAAGTGCAAAGAGCAAAATGAGCTGTCATTTTCACCTCATCTCCTTTTTCCTTTTCTACCTAGAAAGACTGCATATTGGTCTGGCTTGGGAGCTGGATGTATCTTTCCTTCTTTTCCAGATGCAGTCTGGAGGAGGCTTATCCCTTTCTCTGACAATTTCTACCTGGGAGTTTTCTAGTGTTGACTGCAGATCATCTTTGCTTGAATGGAAACAAAAACAAAAACAAAACTACAGTTCAAAGGGGAAAGCACATTTAATTTCTTCCTGGGCATAGACTGGGACACCTCTTGTAGCAACAACAAAAACATCTTCAATATTCAATGGTATTGATGTTTGGAGGCATTCTGTTTTTTTGTGTGCGGTTAATGAACCTCTCCCAGCAAAGGCTGCAGGAAAGCAGAGGAGAAAACTGGTCATAGGAGTTAGAAAGACTGGTCTGCCAAATAAACACATTTGTGCCAGTAGAGCAAATGGATGCAATCATGGGTGCAGTCATCATCTCCATCAGTCACATCTGTTTTGTGACATTGTCTAGCTGCATTACAGCGTCTGTTTCTTTTTTCTTTCTGTAGTGTGTGTGTGTATATGCAGAGATATAATTGTATGTATGCTACATATACAACATACGTGTGATAATTATATTAACAGGATACTTTCATTCAAATATATATTTAAAAAATATTTTGCAAATGTAGGAAAGGAGTTGATCAAACACTGTATGTATGCTTTCTCGTTCCAGCCAGTCCCATGAGCAAAATTTCCTCTGGAGCATAGAGATGTCTGATGCTTTTAGTGGAAATGTTGCTTTACTGTCAAACCGGTCATTAAATAAACATAATCCTGCACTAAAGGTAGACTGAGCTCAACAAGGAGATGTTTAAATATTCAGGTTTAACTGTGGTATTAACTACATTTTGAAGGCTGTAGCTCAGAAGAGAGGATGAGGAGGGTAGACTTGCAGAGAGAGGACAGGCAGCAGCTTGGCAGGCATCAGGCATGGCTGGATGGGACAAGTGCTGTGCAAAGCAGTGAAGGGACAGGAAAGGATGAAAGGGTAGGGATGAACTCCAGAAGTCCAGCAGCGACAGGATGCAGTTGCACAAGGTTTTCAGATGATGAGAAGGGGAGATGATGTAAATGTCCTAAGGATGTTTTGGAGGGGAGTAGAGAGAAAAGGGATACTTTGAAGCTAGAGAAAACAAAACAAAACAAAACAAAAAACAGAGTGGCTTGAACAGCTAATAGAAACTGATGCATATTTTAGTGGAGGCAGTTGAGGAGTATGAAATTAAGCAGTATGATATAAGGAAGTCTGTAGATGGGATGGATGCAATTTGGAAATGCTGGAGATGATGATAGGAACTTATGTTTTGTGAAATAATTGCCTCTGATGCCAGGTGTGGTAACCATCCAGCATCAGAAAGCATGCAGCCTTCTATTCAGCTGTGAAGGTTCTTTTATCTTAGAGTTTTCTCTAGTATTATGTGGTTTAACCCTCCTTTTTTTGAATTGCATGAAATTTTCAAAATGAATCACTTAATTGTTTGGGCAGATACAAGATAGCTGCCAATTTGCCTTTCTTCTGTATTTTTTTTTTTTTCCTTAAATTACTAGCAATTTATTCCTCTGAAGGGTTGTAAGGTAGGGCTTATGAAAAAGCTATTATCGTATACACTTGAGCTTTCCACTGTATTTTCCCTTTTGCTTTTTCCCTCCACCCTTTAGAAGACAAGGAGTTGTGAAATTCTCCCTCACATCTGTACATTAGGCAGTATGATCAGTGTTTCTTAAGTTGTTCCTCTATCTTTACTAAGTCTAAATTGACATACTTTTTTTAAAAATTATTATTATTATTTTATTATTATTATTATTTATTTTAAGGAACAGTGTAAGACAGCAGTTATAATTTAAACTTGATTTTTTTTTTCTAAGAGTCAGCTTATAAAATGAGAAGTAATGCCAGAAAATATCTCCCCGGTTCTTGCAGTTGTGCAGTGTGAAAGCTGGCTGCCTATGTAGTCCTTCAGCCTTAGGGGTCCAGAAGTGGTTCGTGAGTGATGGCCCATGTAGAAGAAACTCAGCTGTGCTCCTCTGCACCAGGCTGCTGGCAGCAAAGCCCATACTGGATCAGTCGTTGGAGCTGAGATATTTCAGGGACTTACCCTGTTCCTGTCTCCCCAGAATAGCCATCTATAGCATTACTCAACCAATAAAAAGCCCTATTCGCAACTAACATAAAAAGATGAAATAATGACAGTTTTTAAAAAAGGATGTAAGATACAAATAATAATAGAAATAAGAAGAGCAGTTCTGTGTATAGCAGTGTAAAAAGAGAAGCAGGAGAAAGCACTTGGCAGTAACAGTTCAGGCTAATAAAAAGAGATAAGCATCAATTTCTGGGGATGACAGACATGTCTGCTCTCAATGCTAGTCTCCTAAAGTTGTTTACATCTAATTTTGCCAGAAAATCCTGTTTATGGAAGATGTTGTGTGTCTGAAAGTAGATTCTGCCTCTTCAGCTCTAGCTCAATAGACATGCTTGTGTTTAAGAGGAAAACAAATGCAGGATTTGCGTTGTTACGTGTGACAAGAAGGATGTCCTTGGGGAAGGTAGTCAAAGATGTGACGTTGCAGGGGTTGGCAAGGGTCTCACTGCGTGTGAATTGAGAGAAGTGGCCTGCAATGCTGCTGTCACTGGAGGTTGTGGGGACGGTGAAACACCCAAGCAATTCTTTCTTCTGACTTGATCACAAATTATCCAGCATGTTTGCAGAAAGAGGCTCATTTATTATATAATGAAAAGGAGCACATCCATATTTTTCAGCCATGGAAATTTCTATACTACTGTGTTATGCTTTGGTACAGGCTTTTACCTTACTCCTCATGGAGCTGATGGAGCTCATGTCACAGCAGCTGTTTAGAGTAGAGAGGGCACAGGCATCTTTTGGAAGTGTGAAATGATGAGATACTCCTCTGCAGTGTGTTTTCTTGAAACACCAATTCAGATATTGCTTGGGCAAATCCAGTCTTACATAGAGCAACTGTGGCAGCCAGAACCATGTTGGAGCAAGCTGTCCTCCTCTTTGAGGAAATGCAACTTCATCTAAATTTCCTCCCTTGAACATGTCCGACACTTGTTATTGTTTGCTGCTTCTCAGATCCTTTCCTGTTCTTTTTCGAAGCCATTGTATGGCAGACTTTTCTTGGCCGGTTGCTTTCTGTTTACTATGAGAAAGCAAAACAAAAAACAACACACATAGGCAGTTATCTGGGAACTAGTATTCTTTGAAACTCAGTTAAGGAGTTGCAACAGTGCTTTTATTTTGTAAGCCAAGTCTAAAATATTTCAATCACCTTCTTTTTTCTTTTTCTTTTCTTTTAGCACAAAGAATACTTTGTAAATAGCAAATTACTCACATTCATTGATTTGCTTGCTCTGAGGCATTTTTAGTTAAAAGTCATATATTTGCATAAGTCAGGATGAAAGGAGTATGCTAAAAGACATTGTTTAAAGACAAATTTTTAAATCACCTTTGCTTGCATAGGCATAAACACAGCATTATTTTCAAAGGGGAAGTAGAAAACTGCAGATTTGTCATTGGATCACAGACTCTGTATAATAGAGTTGGAAAGGTTATAAAAAGTTTGCATTGGAAGTGTATGTTCATGAGTTTGTTGAAAATGAGAAACTTACTGGATGTTTATGAAAACACATTCATTTTTCAGGGACAGGTGACTATAAATGCAAAATTTGAGAAAGGCATTTACCTGCCAGAGGATGCTGAATTTTACTTTGTTTATGACGGATCCATGAAGAGGCACATAATGTTTGCTGAGCGGATCAGTGACAATGCTCTTCAGTCCCTAGTTCCAGGTGAGCTTTACTCATGTTTGTATTTCTGATCCCTTTGCTATATCCCAGCCCCATTTTGAAGCTGGGCATAACTGGATGATTTGGGTAACTCTATTTTATGGTAGTGGAGGAAATGTAGGCATTGAATGACAGTCTGTAGGATGCAGCCTTATTTTAACTGGCCGTAAGTGATGCTGCCCTCCATAGCCATCTGTACCTGTATGGTGTCAGACACAGACAATGCTACAGGCAGGGCTTTCCTGGGTGTACACATAGTAGGGTGTGTAGGAAAATGCATCTTCAGGCATGTCATTGATTTTAGTCTGACTTAATTCTGTTCAACAGTTCCAGCCTACAGTTTGCCTCTGGGAATTGTAACACCTGCAAAACTCATGTTTTTGTCTGGGCTTTCCCTGGAGGCAGCAGTCAGCCTGGCTTGCAGGGCCCAGGTAGTGGTGGCTTGGGGTGCTTGGGACCCTGCTTGAGCCATGGGGAGAACCATCTGGGGGTGCCTTGCTGCAAGTAGAGGGGATTTGAGCTCCCTCACAGCTGGCGTTGTCTCTCTTGGCCTTGGCGTTTTCCCTCTTGCTGGTGTAATATAAACCCTGACTGTTGTCATTACCGTGTGGTTTGTGACCTTTTCATTTGTGGAGTAGGTGGCTATAAACATGATGTACCTAGGCAGCAGGTTCCGCTTGTTATTTGTTCTTGTTTTCTAAAGGGCATTTAAAATCTGAGAGTAACCAGCAAGTATAAAAAGGGAAAGTTTGCTGCTGTTACATGGTGGCTGCTTTAGTCTATAAATGCTAAAAGATTGTCATGAAATACAACGGGAGAAAACGCAGTGCTAGACTTATCCCAGGGTAGCAAGGTTATTTTTCTGAGATGCCTGAAATGACACTACTAAATAATTACTTCTCAGCTAGGATAAAAACAGGAGGCTACAGGCAATGCTTAATCCTCTGTCTGCTCTCAACAGGGGCCATTAGCAGATGAAAATAAAAGGCGAAGTTAAAATATAGCTCTGGTGCAGTTACTGTTGGTTCACAGTGGCCAAATTAAACATAAGGGAATGCAGAGCACTTCAAAAACAACTGCAGATGTGGTAAGCACACGCTTGCTTCTGCAGACATTAGACTGCATATATACTTGCAGTTATTGGGAGGCTATTTTAGAAAATTTAGATTTGCACCCATAGTATGTCATGGCAGCTCTCCAGTAAGAGGTGTGAGGACAGGGCACACACCTGACGGATGTGTGACATCTATCCTCACCTGAATGGCAAAGAAAGAAGAGGAAAGGTGGGGTGGGATTTTTAAGAGGCAAACTCCCTTGGACTTTGACGGTCATGGTTGTAAATTAGACAGTTGATACAGCATTGAATCAAGCCTGCCAAAAGTATGAAATGTGCATTTGTTAAAAGCATCTAGGTTTTGGCCTGCATGGAGATGATGGGTAGATAAAAAAATGTGTGTTAATAAATAAATGTATTCCTCAGAGTTCATGTTGCCTGCTACTGACATTCTTTTCATGGGTGTCTCTTGTAATTCTTATCCAGGTACATTCATGCTTTTGATTTGTGGTGTTTAGTACTGAGATGGTTACCTTTTCTTTCTCATGTAGGTGAAGAATCTTCCTATATAAAGACTGCTTTAAAAATGCACTGTATCAGTATAACTGGAGGACTCAGAGGTTCAGAGTCTAGTCAAATCCAGGTTCATCAGCAGAAATGCTTGACAATAAGTAGGTTTAACTAGAGGGAAGAAGAAAGTAATTCTGGATGAGTAGTCACAACTCTTACAGGATGAGAAAGGAGGAAAAAATAATTAATTTTCTCAACATATATAATTTTAATGATTAATTTACATTATGATTTTAGGCCATGGATGCCAGGAAGAAGTTTCTGTCTCCGTGTTAATGTACACAAGGGGATACTCACCTGTGGTCCTCGGCAGCTGTCCTGTCACCTACAGAGAGAACCTGTCTTGCAAACTGTCTCGTTTTCTGGTCAATCACACAGAATGCGTCAGTGCCACTAGTCACAAGGTTTTACTGGATAAGTTTGGGCTAACAATAAAAGATCTGCAGTCCCTGGATAATGATTTGACAATGGCCATTGCTCATGAAGAATTGCCGTCAACGTGGAGCATTCTTGGAAGCTACTCGGAAGGTGGTAAGATTTTATTTCAGTTTGGAAGGCTTCTAATGGTGATTTCTTGCATAGGTCAGAGCACTGTCTCTCAGCATTTTATTGAAGGTTTCCAACCCTTCTGCTTTATGTTGTGATTATGATGAAAAATTGTTTAAGTATGAGAGAGGTACTCAGAGATTTGGTGTTGGTCCAGAAGTTTTAAAAAGAATAATTGTGGCTATTGTAACTCAGTCTCTCCAGAAGATTTTTGTACTTTGACTCACTGTTAAAATAGCTTTTATAAAAAGATTCTGCTTTTACAAGATTAAAGGGCTGTCTCTTAAAAAGAATTGTAGTAGTAATTGTAGTAGTAGAGTATCTCTACCATGATTCCAACCAAGTGAAATGTTTTAATTGTGCAGACAAAAAGGAGAAAAAGTATAGAGTCATAAAACAGAATAATGTGTTACTGTAGGCATTTGGATATGTAGAGTAAGCATACTGTTTATCATGGTTCTGTCAGTATTTATGCTTAACCTGCAACCATGATTCTTAGGGGAGAGTATCATTAACCAAGTTTTGAGTGTTTTTTTTTTTTTTTTTTTTTTTTAATAGAAAGTGGAATGAAAATATACATGAAACCTTACATTAGGGTATGCAATTGAAAAATTTTGTAACAAAATCAGGTGAAATTTGTGTGGTTTCATGTTTCATTTCAAACACAAAGCTGTAGTTACGTTTTGCTGAAGAGTGTAATTTTTTTTTGCAGACCGAGCTGATTTATAGCTGAGGTTGGAAACAGTGTTAAACTTGATGGCTTCACATGTTTTTCATTGAAAATTTGGTACTTTTGGCTGTTTTCCTCTTAGTACTTTAAACTGCTAAAATTTGGAGGACAGGCAGTTTCCATAAGAGCCAAACTGAAGGGGAGATACATGCAAACTTTTGGGAGCTGAAAACACAATGTGTAGCCCATTTCTCTGGGTGAGGGTTTTTCCCTGTCTTAAATCTTTCTAATTCTTAATGACAGTCGGCTTGAAATCTGCTACTGCCTTCCTCAGAAGGATAGTTTTTGTCTGCCTGCAGTAAATAGCTCTTTCAAGAGATGTAAAAACAAATATCAAGGCTCATTCAAATATTGGCTAGACATTAGATTTACTTGTTTCATTTTTATGTGTAGTAAATATTTGTTCACATTGCTCAACATCTGGAATGACTGTTTTGTAGCAGTGAAGACCTTGATTCAAAGCCTGAAGAAATCAGCTGTAGTTTTTTCACAGATTTTGCTAAGCTTTTCATCAAAACCAGCTGAAGCTCAGCCCAGAAGTAACAGCAGGACACCAGAGCTAATGACAGATGCTTGGCCAAATCTAGATGCCTACCTGTTTGCTTGAAACATGGGGAAGTTTCTGCTGTGTGTGTTGTGAGTCTGGGGGATCAGAGACCAGCATATCCAGTACCAGGCAGAGCTCTACCAGGGAAGCTGCTACCCAAATAGCAAAATTCATGAATTTTTAGTTTTGCTAGCTGTTAATTTTGAGGTGTACTACAGCATTTATACATTAAATTGCTCAGACTCAGTGGTCATTCATGCCTCTTGTGGGGAGTGTGTGTCTAACCAGGAATCATTGAATCATAGAACAGCTTGGATTGGAAGGGACCTTAAGGACCACCCAGTCCCAACGCTCCTGCCATGGGCAGGGACACCTCCCATCAGACCAGGTTGCCCAAAGCCCCATCTAGCCTGGCATTGAATACTTCCAGGGATGGGGCATCCACAGCTTCTCCGGGCAACCTGTTCCAGTGCCTCACCACCCTCACAGCAAAGAATTTCCTCCTTACATCTAATCTAAATCTCCCTTCTTTTAGTTTAAAACCATTCCCCTTGTTCTGCCACTATCTGCCAGAGCAGAAAAAAAAATAAAAATGCTTTCCCTCTTTTTTTCAGCCTTTAAATACTGAAAAGCTGCAGTAAGGTCACCTTGGAGCCTCCTCTTCTTTAGGCTAAACAGCCCCAGCTCTCTTAGTCATAGGAGAGGTGCTCCAGCCCTCTGACCAACTTCATGTCTGTCCTCTGCACCACCTGTAACACACCCACATCCTTCTTGTGCTGGGGGCCCCAGACCTGGATGCAGCACTCCAGGGGGGGCTCACAAGGGCAGAGAAGAGGGGCACAATCCCCTCCCTTGACCTGCTGGCCATTCCTCCGTTGATGCAGCCCAGGATGCAGTTGGCCTTCTGGGCTGCAATGGTGCACTGCTGGCTCATGCTGAGCTTTTTTGTCCACCAGAACCTCCAAGTCCTTCTCTACAGGGCTGCTTTCAATGAGTTCTTCTCCCAGTCTGTGCTCATGTCCAGGACTGTCCTGACCCAGCTGCAGTACTCTCCATTGATGTGTGCAGGTCACATCTGCATTCATACCACAGGCTTTGCTTTAAATCGGGATCTTCTCCCTGCTTTCCAAGCAGTGTGTGTGTTACATCTGGGTGGTTGGCTCCCTCCTCTCCCAGTGTGACAAAGTGCTTGTAAGGGGTGTCCCTCTTGGGCAGGAAGGCAAAGGCTGGCAAACCTTGTTGACTGAGGACTCCCAAAGGGTTTCTGGCCAGCTTTTTCTTCAGCCCAAGGGTGGTCCGTCATTCCCTCTGTCTCTCCCTCCACTCCTGATGTAGCATAGTTCTGCCTTCTGTCAGAGTTTGTGCAGCACAATAAATGCGTTGCTGCCAGTGCTATGGTAAAGATGTGTTGATACAGCAAAGCAAACTGAGGCTGAAACAAGACAAGATGGAGCCTGGCCTTTGAGGGGAGTTTGCTGTGCCTCTGTTAAGGCAGGTAGGTGGTGGCCTCTGTTAAGGTGGTAGGTAGGTGCCTTCCATACCCAGAGAAGTCCTGACTCTAGGCCTTTTGGGACAGAAGTCTATGGATTCCTTTAAATGCATTGCTCGCAAGAATAGCCTGGGTGGCTCAAATGGTTATGGCCAAGTACGCACGTACAGAATAAGGAAGGCTGTCATCTCAGAGTGTATACAGTCAACTTGACAGGAGAACAGCTTACCCACAGTAACTGAGTATTCAGCATTTTACTTTAAAAGTCTCTATGTAGTTCTTTTATTTTTTTCCCTTTGTTTTCTGTCCACGAGGCCCATCTCTTTTAGCCTCTTCTAATCAATTTGTATAATTCTCCTTCATCTCCTTTATCCTTTCTCTTTCTTTTCTGAAAGCATATTTTTTTTTTGTTTTGTCTCACAGCCATATTCTCTTTCTCCTGAGCCTGAGAAGCACTGACTCATATTCTAACCCACTTGTTGCCCCCGTATCAGTATTCTTGTCCCATTGCCAAGAGGCTGAGCAAAGCCATGGGCTGCATGTGGCAGAGGGAGCCCTGTGCATGCAGGGGAAGGAGAGGGAGGGATAAGGGAAAGGACTGGGGAAGGAGGGCCTTGGACAGGTGAGAGGAAGAGGAAAAGAAGGTTCTTCATGTTCCACCATGAAGTATTGAAAGGTTGCCCCAGCACCATGCTTCTTCCCTGACACCCCCTGAAAAAGATCAAATTGGGTGGGATTTATAAGGAGCTAAAAAGAGAGGGAGACCCTATATCCCTTATGTCCATGAAATTCCGTGTCGTTAAGGTCTGTTTAGTGTCTTGACAGGTGATAGTGTCAGGATGTTCATTTTAGTATCAGTATTATGAAAGATTTTGGTTGGTATTGTTCATCAATAGTTAGGATCTCATGCCTGTGAGACTAAATTGCTGCTGATTCTGTCAATTTTCAGAACTGCTGGACTATTTTTATTAGAAAAATACTACTTTTGAGTGACATGGCTTGAGAAAATTGTTGCACCATCTGGTGTTTTTGGACCTCTTTCATTTTTATGAGGATTTAGAGACGTACGGGTTGATGGAAAGATGGAAGAATAATTTATTCATAGGAGCTATGGTATTTGGAAAAAGTGTTTGTATTCCCTTTATAAGGCATAAAAAGTACTGGATAAAGAGAGAGACTGGATTGTCTAGGGAGCATTGCAAATAATTCAGGAATTTAGTGCAGTTGCACAGGTCAGAACTTGTTATCCACATTATTTAAAGTTCAACAAAGGAAACAAGAAAGCACGAACCTTCTGGTAATCCTCACTTGTAATAAGTGCCTGTTAGACAGCTATGTCAGGAAAATGCCTGCTCACAAAAGAGGGTCAGACGGTCTGATCACCTGGCCTACAGCCAGCTTGCTGCCAGGGGGAACTGAGGACCCAGCGGAGGTGCTGTGCTTGGACACTTACTCTTCGGTGGGTTTGAGGAAAGGGGAAAGAGGGACAGGGATGGAGAAGCTGCTTATTTGCTGATTGTACTTTTGTAATGGACATTTTCATTCTGAAAATTGAATCGCTCAATTTAGGAAGCTGATCTGTAATAAATATTAACCCAAATAACTTGTTAAGGTTGGTCAGAAAAGGAGAATCCTCTCACAGTTTTTATGTTCAGAAAAAAAAAAAAAAAAAAAAAAAGTTGAAAAAAAAAGATGGATTCATTTGGATGAGAAATACTCCACAATAACCTTCAGAGAATGTCTCCTTGCTTCCGTTAGTAGGGTCAGCTTAGGGCAGTCTTTCAGGGCTGGCAGCCCCCAAGGGCCATCAGGCACGGACACAGCATCCTCTCTGCAACTCTTAACGTCCTTGGCATGCTCAGGCTTTTGTCCCCTGGCTGTCAGAATGGGCGCAGGAGTGCAGGAGCGTGGACTCTGCAAGGCATCTGCATTACACACAGGCGGCTGAGGGTGTCTCAGTTTGCTTTAAGGGCATTGCTGGGAGGCTGAGGTCAGGTTGTCTGGGTGACATAACTGTGCTGGTAGTGAAACAAGAACATTAGCTGCCAGCTTTGTCACTACTACAGGTTTTTGTTTTTTTTTTCTCGAGGGAGAGTGTTCTTTTAGGTTTGAGGCTATTAGTAGAAGCAATAAAATTACACTCTGAATTATGAAAATTAGCTGTGGCTCATAGGGAAGGGAACAGTGTCTATACTTGTTTAATTCTGTTTCAGGAACAAAGATAATTTTCATTTTATTTCATAAACGTTCTGTAATTATTTTCTAGGAATAGGTCTTGTGAAATTGTGAGAAAAATCTCAATAATGTTCTTCAGACAGGATCTTATCTGAAGCAGTTTTTATTCGTGATTGCAATGGCGGGCGTCCTGCCAATCAGGAGTGCATTTTAGTAAACAAATCATAACCTTTTATTCCATATTACCCGACACCTGATCACCTCCCCTGTTTCCTTATTGCCTGAGTACTACAGGTTCACAAGCTACTTGACACTCCTCTATACCATATATTTACAATTCTTTTTCTTCAACCCTTTAATTTCTTTTAATTTCTTTTAATTTCTTTTAATTTTGGAACAGTGAGGCCTTCTACTGTCCACTTATCTACTTAGCATTTCTCCTTGTTATGACTACACAGCTATCTCTGAATACAGAAAATTAGTTTTCTACTGCAAAAACACAACTTAGTTTCTCACAGAATGACTTGAAGTATCCAAATTTTCTGCTTTATAGACTGCTTTTGGGAAACACTTTTCTGTTTTCTGTTGCATTTTTGACATTTTCATTTCCCTCCCCTGCTCCCTTTCACTGTAAATCCTGTTACTGTTTTTACTTGGTGCTAATCATGGTCCTGCATGCACTCAAAATGCCCCAGTGCCAGGCTGGTGGCTGCTGGTTGGGTTTGGCCGAACCAAGAGCAGAAGATGTGCCTGACTGTTGTAATCCACCTCCTGGGCCTGGGCCAGCTCTGTCTGAAGTAGGCTGAAGGGTATCAGAATAGATTGGAATAGTTACAGCTGGAAGGGATCTACACAGATCACCAAATCCAGCAGTTTACTTGATAAAGGTACTCTACAGAAGGGCAGATGATGATGTGAGGAACAGGGAGAGTAAAGAAAAAGGGGATGTTCCATTTTAAGTGGAAAGGGGTTAGGTGTCACAACAGCACTGACTTCATGCCTCACTGCTGTCTGTTCACAAAACCATTTGCCAAGTGAGTTCAGCACGTATGTATGTTTCTGCAGTAGTGGGGTGCACGGAAGACCTCTTTATAAACTTGTACCCAGGGGAAAATTAAAAAAAAAATAAGAGTAATACATAAAAGAATGAAGCCAGGAAAAACTGGAATTTGTCAGACTGTTTTGATGTCTCCCTCTGCTTTTCAAGTCACAAGTCTTGAGTTTTCAGTCTCCTTCCAGGAAATGAATGAGATTCATAGCCCAGAAAGGGCTTAGTCATTTCTGTCAGAGAGAAATATTTGTTTTTAGTGTATTGTTTTGGACATAGGAAGAGATTCAGGTGCAAGGAAGAACAAAGGGATTTATTTAATGTTTAAAACAGATTGTGTTTGGCTCAGCTCAGTGTAACTCAAACAGGGTGTTTTGGCTGGAGAACCGGGATGCGATGCAAAACAACGTCCTGATAGTGCATATCCTTTACAGCACCACCTGCTTTGTGGTATCTAACCTTGTATGAATCAGCCAGCAGTGCATCTTTCAAATGTTAGTAATTGTTTTTTTTGTGTGTGTCTTGATGGAAAATGGTATTTTATACCATTTAAATGTGAATTTGTTGAAGAAACCTTATGTTTTCATTGTTTCCTGGTTTTCTTCCATTTTTTGGCCACTGAATGAAGTTCAGTGAATTATGTTACTTGTTTTTTTCACCACATCTTTATTTTTTGTTTCTTGATGTGGTATTTTTATTTATTGTTCTGTTTGTTTTGCCAATTTGTCACATTAAAAATCTTCCTCAAGGGAAGAGTAAATGAAAATGAAAAAATATGGGAAAACCATGGGAAATATGGGAAAGCCATTTGTTCCCTGCCACTGAGGAGCCAGAAGAGGAGGCGTAAAAGAGAAGAAGTTAAACTGGAAGCTGTTCTTATGAAAAAAAAATTGCTAAAAAAAATAAGAACTTTCCTTTTTTTTTTTTTTTTTTTTTTTTTTTCCCTCCCCTTTGGTATTGTTAATCATAAATAGAACCATAGCAGAATGCAGAATTTGGATGGAAAGGATTTCTGGAGGTGGTCTGTTCCTGCCCCCTGCTCATGGCTAGCATCAGACAGAGTTCGATCAGGTTGCTCAGGGTCAAGTTTTGAGTACCTCCAAAGGACAGAGAGTCTGTAACCCCTCTGGGCAGCCTGTCTCAATGTTTGACCATCCTTGTGGTAAAAAATATTTTCCTTGTATTGAAAGAACTCATTTACCTTTCTATTTATCTTGCAGACTTTAAGCTTTATATTTCAGATTTTAGTATCCTGAAGCTGTCAGTAATCACCATCAGGTTTTGCCTGTTCCTAGGCAAGCCAGATAGGAGTAGTAGGAGAGCAGCCCAGCAAAGACTCTGTGGAGTTAAAGATTGCAGAGGGATCTAAGTACTGTTTTTAACTAAATGCTTGTGAAAACAGCTGGTTGAACTGCCAGCTGCTTTTAAGGTAGCCATGAGAAAACTGAGGCTAATGTTAGATGAAGGTCATTAGGTTGGACAGATAAAAATTAGTTACCAGAGTATTTGTGGTGAGATAACAGAAGATATTATTGTAAGTCATGTTTGAAGACTGCAGAGATTAGTAAGTGTTACTTACGTTAATTTTAAAACTATGTTCTTTTGTGGCAGACTTATTCACACTACATTGTTTTTAAGATTTGGCCTCCAGAAGTGTAACTTTATTTGCTGCCATGTCAGAGCTTAGAGTAGGCTACTGCTGGTTATGGGAGTCTTCCTAAGGGCTCCCTTTTTTGCTGAGCAGAAAAGTCCTAGTCTTATTTTGTCCAGTGTAAGTTTATCTCTGGTTTGTGTGTGCGCCCGCATGCTTTTTTGTTTGTTTGTTTTATTAATTACAGTGTTACAATATAAATTGAAATCCAGTGACCCAAGGCCAAAGTTTTATTCAGGAAGTGGAGTTCAGAGTACAGTTTGCCCTTTTATTTCTGTCTTTAATCTGAGGGTTGGGGTGTGGTTAATATATAATCAGATGCTTAGTGTACTTACTACTACTGGTTAAAACACTTGCATGTGCTTTAATTAGATGGGCTTATGCACTGGTTGCTTATATAGAAAAAAAACGGCCAATTTAGAATCATCCAAAGAGTCCCACTTTGATGTCTAAAGTGGGACTTCAGCAGAATTTAAGCGCTCAAGAACAAGGAGCAATTCTGAAAGCCCATGCTTTAGTGAACATTTTAGTCTGGAAACACATAATATTTCCTTGGGGCTGTGTTTTATAACACAAAATTTCCTGGGCATCTCCAGGAAACTGTAACTCCTTGGTGTATAATATAAGCATGCCAGACATGGAAACGCTGGTATCTGGTTCCCAGCTGTGCTCTGTTGCAGTAGAGTCAGGCTGCTGCTTTTGTGGTCTCCTCCTGCCCTGCTTCCCTTGAGTTTCCTTCTGCATAGTTGGTGAGCCACTTTCAATTTCTCATTAGTTGAGTAATTAATAGTAATAAGTAATAGTAATAAGTAATAATTGGGGCTGTGGTCCCATCTGAAGGGGGGTACCTGAAGAAGTGTGAAGATGTCCACATCCCATCTGGCCAAGGAGGAAGTAGAACGGAGGTCTTCCATTTCTGAAGTGGCACATCATCTTTTGTTTCACTGTTTGAAGCTGTGATTTGGAGTGAGATTCTAATGCTCTGTATTGCCTCTGGGCTGACTTTAGCCAGCCACTTGCTCACTACGTGGGTTTCTGTGAAGCTTCTCCCAGAGGTTCTCAACTTCACTTCTTTGTGAGTCATCCTGACCCTGCAGGACCATGTGATTCGTTTTTAGGCATATGTGTCCTAGATCTTGCTCTGAATTCTCAGCCAGCATCCACTGGCTATTGCCAGATATGCTGGCACCCATACATCAGCACAGCTCTGTGTGCATTACATGCACAGCTCCACACAGGCAGGGGTTACGTGTAGCAGCCATACCATGCTGCACCTGCGACAGACTGCAGAGGTGGCACTGGCCCTGGCCTTAGCTACGCAGCAGTGCTAAGGGATGAAGCAGGGAACGTTTTCCCCAAGAGCAGAAAGAAGAGAGAAGGAAGTTTCTAATGCCACCTCGCCTGGTCATTCTTGAGCTTGTCTGTGTGGGAGATAAGCAAAAGGAGCCAAGTTCTTCACTGATGCTCTTCTGAGAAACTTTTTTCCTTCCCCTTTTCTTTCTTCTGACACATCCCTTAGTTTCCCTTCTGGAAACATAGCCATTTATGCAGTGTGTTTCAGACTAGGTGGACTGAAAAGAAGTCGGAGGCTTTGAAAGCCTGGGCTAGGATGTGTGGGCTTGCAGATGGCAATGGAGCTAGGCTAGGTGTCTCCTTGCAAAAAATGGGTGTATTGATGGTCCCTAGATAAGAAACTGATCTTGTTTTATGGTTATGCTGTATGTTTTAAATGCTGCTGGTTTTATTTTGCACAGCTGATGCAAAATAAATAAATAAAAATGCCTAAACATAATTTTCTGCTGAGATTTGTTGACTGTGCAAGATGAAAAATATATTGATTTTAGGAAAAAGTGTTAGATTTGATATACAGAAAAGTTCCTTGGTGTATTTTTCATAATAGAAAGTGTAATTATTGCATCTCACAACTACCATCACTTTCACCCCAACCATAAGTATTACCTATAGCTGGGGCCCTAAGTCAGTGAAATATTGAGTGTTGTCTTATCTACAGATAAGTGAATATGTTAAGATATATCTCTGTTTATCAAAGAGACTCTGGAAATGCTTGAGTTAGATTCAGTGCTTAGACTAAAAGGTAGCATGTGCTTGAAAACTTTGAAATATATATGCCATCTCACTTAAACATATGTAAATACTATAATTCATGCTGTTAATGATTAATGTTGGCAATAAAACTGCAGCAATAATCATTGTCTCCAAAGACTGAAATTTGAAATATTTTGTGGACCTTTGAGAAAAAAAAGTGTAGATTGTTACTTTCCTCTGTGGCCTGAGATGCTGCAGCAGATTCTGTGCGCAGATGGACACAGCTATGCCTAAAATCTGAAATGGGGAGACCAAGAAAGAACATTAATGCCCAGGACCTGGGAGAAAATAAATATTGTATGGGCAAGATAATGTACCAGATCATGTGCTGGGTAGCCAACAGGTAGGAAGGAAGGGTGAGGAAGGATTTTTTTTAAATATGCCCGTGCTTCAGGAGCTTCAACATTCCTTTGTCACTGAACAATGTCATTTTTAATAGTATATTCTGAACTGTTTGAGTAATAGGGTAGAAAAAAAAATCAATTGAATTGGTCTGATAAATATCAATAGAGTATCATAAATCATTGGAATCCTAATAGATTTCAGCCAGTTGTTCTGAGAGCAGTACATTAACTGCTCATAAACTTGATGCTTGTGAAAGCACTCTAATATTTAGCTTCATACCAAAATATCAATGTAAGGAATATGTTTAGTAGCACTTGAGCTAATATTCATTTATTGCCCTTAAACTAGAGGCTTTGTGTTTGAAAATGTATGTATACAGATAAATCTTGCTCTGAATAAGTCAAGCAAATAGCTCAAGTGAAGGACAATCAGCATCACATGATTTAGTCCATGTTGCCTATTGCTTTACTTTAAGCTTCAGCCTCTGTTGAACTTGGTGATTATGTGTTAAAAAGCAAAGAGGAGAAATTGGTGGGTGAGGCCACCTTTCCGAAAAGATAAACAAGAACTATTGTGCATGCTTTACCCACAAGTATGATAACTTATGTCTCACTGCACCACTATGGATGTCTTAGCATGCTGTTAAGCAGGCTTCCCTGAAAAATCACACACTTTAATTACAATAAAATAAAATAAAATAAATACTTAGCCATGCTGCCATGTTTTGTGTTGCTGAGGCTGTGCACAGCAGCTGGAAAATTGCCTCAGCTATCTTCTGTAGTATATATTGGGACAACCCTTGTGTTGAATGCTATATACTATACACAAAGAAAGAGAGAAGTGCTGAAATTATGTAATTCAAAGTGTTTTCTTTACCTCCTGGACTTAGATGGTATTTGTATATCCTGGTTTAGCTCCACAGATGCAATTAAACACTGAACTCTATCGATTTCAGTGAAAGATGGATTCTGCCTAAATACTTCCATGGGTCTGAACCTGAGCTGAGCTATTGCTTCAGAGTAAAAAAGTTTCATTGGATGCTTCCCAGCCAACAAAATACCAGTTTGGGTAGTTATGATTGTATTTGTTTGTTGTGTTTTTCAGAGCCTACACAGAAGGAAACTCTTCTCCATCTTGTGATGAAATTAGGCTTGGTTAAACTCTCCCAGTTCTTAGCAGCCCAGCCTGGAGGGTCATTGGCGTTAGCATTACCTAATGAGGATGGAGCAACACCATTAGATTTGGCTTTACAAAATGGGCACTCCAAACTTGTCAAGATCTTCACAAAGTGAGTGTAATGGTTTGTTGTTTCTCCTGAAAAACTCTTCATCTGTTAAGGGATCTGGGAAGTAATGTTTTCTCTCAAAATACTTGCCTATGATTCTATCTTGTGTTGGTTTCTGTTGCTTCTTGTCTTTATTACCACTTTAAGTGGCAAACTTTTATTTACAAGTAAAGCAAGACTATGATGTGTATCCTTTATCACATTTGCAAATCTATTAATAGAGTTAATATCAACATATGCACTTGTGTGATTTTAAGCTTATCGCCGTGATTCAGTTAGGGATTATTATTATTTTTCCTTCAAGCTGTTGTGTAAATAGCATATAACATTAATTTGTAGCCTTAGAGTTTGTATTCTACATTCCATAATTTTGGATTCATGAGAGAGGTAAAAGGAAATTATTAAATAACAAGTACTCCTTTTCCTGGACTTGTTAGAGAACACACTTGTCTGACAGGAGTTTGTTGTGGTTTAACCTGGCAGGCAGCACAGTGACACAGCCATTCACTCATTTCCCTGCAGTGGAATGGGGAAGAGAATCAGAAAAAAAAGGTAAAACACTTGGGCTGAGGTAAAGACAGTTTAATAGGACAGAAAAGGAAGGGAACATAATAATAATAATAAAATAAATGTATGAAAACAAGTGATGTGTAATGCAGTCACTGACCACCTGCTGACTGATGCCCAGCCAGACCCTGAGCAGTGACAGACCCCCAGGCCAACTCTCCACATTCCTATTGTCCATCATGATGCCATTTTGTATGGGACTCCCCTCTGGCCCCCTTGGGCCAGCTGTCCTGTGTCCCCTCTCAGCTCCTTGTGCACCCCCAGCCTCCTCGCTGGCAGGGCAGCATGAGGAGCTGAAAAGGCTTTGGCTTAGCTGGGCCCACACCTGCTGCTAACAAGTAAAGGCATCCCTTAAAATGCACATGGAGGGGCACAGGTGCAGAGACATGACTTTCACAAAGGCCTTGGGAGACTTTGTGGCCTTTGTAAAGTCTCAGGTTGTAATTAAGGGAGAGGGTAGCACACCCAGCACTGCAGTGATGACTGTTTTCGCCAGACTTCCTCCAGGCCGACAGATGACTTCAAGGACAAGTGCTTTCTGGCAGGCCTCGGCTGTCGGGAGCTTCCCCTGCACCGACCTGCGGTTCTGCCTGATGTGTGTGTCTCTCTGTGCCAAATGCTCAGTGCCAGGAGCCCTTCTTACTGTTGGTTTTCTTTGCAAATATGGGGAAATATGCCAGAATTTGAATACTTTATTTTTTTATTATTTTTTTGAGTGGAGCTCTTTCAGTCCCAGTTCAGTGCAGCGTATAATTGATGTGAGAATTATGCACATTTCAGTTTGTCTGAAAAAAATATGTAAAATACCAGTACGGTACATTATGTTACAAATTGTTTGCAATGTCCAAATACTCCCTTGAGACACTTTCTGTTTTTCTCTCTGTGAGGGGATAACAAATTTGCTAGCTGCCAGTCATGTCCTAATGCTATATATGGCAACAGGGGAAGGTACTACTGCTAATTGACAGCAATTAGAAATAGGTATTGTCACAGCTTGCTCTCACCGGCTTGTTTTGTTAGACCACCACTTCTAGAGCAGTCTTTGTTTTTTTCCATGCCAATTGCTAGAAGTTTCCTAGTCCTGAAAGGAGTCCTTGGTAAGTATTTGTTTGCCCAGCTGTGTTTTCAATGGATGTTTCAGGTTTTTTGCCTCAGCGATTCTGCAGCGAGCGTGCTGGGATGCTGGTGGGCTGTGCGGCAGGGGAGCGGGAATGGCGCTGCATTTGTGTTTTCACCCTACCTGCACACAGAGCATCTGCCCTGGCTCAAGGAGCGTGTTTTTTCCAGGTCCCAGGGCAGCTACTCGCCTGACATTTCCAGAGCAGAGATCGGCGAGGGTGCCTGTGTGCGCTTTGTTCACTCGTCGGAGGCCCTGACGCTGACGTTTGACCACACGGCAGAGCACTTGCTGGAGTCGGACGTGACGCTCTTCAGAAGGTACTTCTGGAACAGGCCGCTGCTCTACAAGGTGGGTGCCTGCCCAGCTTGGGGTGCTCACAGGTTGTCTTCACTTATTTATTGCTGTGGGCTCTTCAGTCTGGGTTGGTTTTTTTTTGAATAGCATTCTAGTTGAAGCTGCCTGTTTCACCCATGGCTAGTGTAATGAAGGATTACTGCTGTGGGCTTCCACTGTATGTATGTAAATGTATGTAAATGCAGCTTACCATGTATATGAAGCTGGAGAGTGAGAGGTGTTGAGAACTTCATCAAAGCTTCTGGTACACCCCGAGTTGTTTTTGGTTTGCTGTGGACTTCCTGGTAAATATCTACCCCTGAAATCTCTGTCTCTTTGATTACATTGCCATTGTATTCATGTTGATACTTTGAAATATTTAATTTAGTTCAATTTTTCTTTGTACCAGTGTAATGCCTGTGAACCTTTACCAGGTACTGTGAGAAAAATCTCATATAATGTTCTTCAGACAGGATCTTATGTGAAGCTTTTTATTTGCGATTGCAGTGGCGGGTGTCCTGCCAATCAGGAGCTCATTTTAGTAAACAAATCATAACCTTTTATTCCATATTACCTGACACCTGATCACCTCCCCTGTTTCCTCATTGCCTGAGTACTACAGGTTCACAAGCTACTTGACGCTCCTCTACACCATATATTTACAATTTTTCTTTTTTTTCAACCCTTTTAATTTTTCCTTTTCATTTTTTTCCCCTTTCTTATGTTTTGAGAACTTGTGATCTTTGTTTTTCTGTTCTCACACTGCTTGTCCTGTTTTTCTCAAACTTCCACCTTATTTTGGAACAGTGAGGCCTTCTACTGTCCACTTATCTACTTAGCATTTCTCCTTGTTATGACTATACAAATATCTCTGAATACAGAAAATTAGTTTTCTACTGCAAAAACACAACTTAGTTTCTCACAGTACCAACCCCAGTGTATTATACACAGCAAGAAAGTACAGATTATGGACTTTCGCTGTGGAGGAATTTATGGTGCACTGGGTCTTATTTTGCTGTAAGGTATCTGGAGCACTCCTGTGATACCTTCAGGACATGCTTAAATTTAAGTAAACTAAGGAGGTTAGGAGTTGGAAACCTGAGTTTTTAAATAGCAGTGCAGGTACTCAAATATAATTTTGGATTGAGACTGCATGTCTCAATCATAGTTTTAGCTCATGACATAAAATTAGTGAGATAAAAAGACACTGAAAATAGTCAGGGTTTTCTCTTTTTCTGGTCTTAAAGTTTAGCTTTCCTTTTCCTTGTTTAATTTCAGCATTCCTTATTTGTGTGCTAATTTTCCTTGAGTCACATTTGTTATGTTCTTATAACTTAGAACATAAGCTACTTGTTATGTTTAACACAAAAACTTAAGGTGTTTTTTTTTTTTTTTTTTTTTTTTTTTTTTTTGTACAACCCTTGTGTGTAATCTTGTGTGTTTACTGCCAAGATTTTGATTTGCTCCCATACAAAAAAAGTTACTTTGTAGCTTGCAGAATACCTACAATTTGTGTGTGGTTTTCCCATGGAAACGATAGTAAACCCAGTGGCAAAACCAAGACTGTAATGAGGAATGCATTGTTATTTATATAGCTGGCTTTTTCTTAAACTCATCAAATCCTTGTTCTTCTTGTGGTATTGGAAATGGAAAAAGAAAGTGTGGTATGTTAGATGTTTGCACAGCTTTCAGAAACAAAAACTCTTTGAGGTTGCAAAATTCTGTACTTTAAGAAAAAAGCCCATCAGCTTTCAGTTGTGCTTTTCCCTTTTGCTCATTCCTGTAGTTGCAGCAGTCTAGATCCTTCTTTGTGGGGATCCTATGTCCATCCCAGCATCAGTGTTGCACTTCTTTTATTAAAACTGAAATAATTAAGAATAATTAGGAAGGTCAAAGGGTTTGGTTAATTTTCTATAGACCAGGTGTCATCCTGAAACGTCTGTGGGGAGGCAATCAAAGTGTTATGTTTAGACTATGTATTATATCCAACAGGTAAAGTAAAATTAATTTTTGTTCTGTTATAAATGACTTACAGCCCTTAGCTGGATCTAAAGCATAAGGTGAGTGCCAGAGATTTCAAGATATGTAGGTTTTTCAAAATAGAGGTAGAATTTACTGCTGTACTTGATCGTTTAGCTCCAAGACTGTAAATCTAGTTTACTGTATTTTGAGACTGTATAAATGCCCACATTGTTGTTTTCGGTTTGAGTCAGAAAAAGGCATGGACTAAACAGAAAGAACTTGTCTGGATTATGGTGGGAAGCAGCACTGGATTTGTGTGTGTGAAACGGATGGCTAATGGAGCAGCAGAAGCTACTTTTGTGTTTATTCACAACGGCAAATCCTGATCTTTCACATTTATGTTTTTAACTCTCTAGCTGTGGCTTCCTATTAGCCCCTTCACTATTCCTTGCAAGTCTAAAAGAGCAATGGAGAAGTTAAAGCAAACAGTTACTGAGTTACTCGTGCAGTAATCTTGCCTTCACTGAAAATCCTCAGGGGCTGTGCTATTAAAAAAAGTTTAAACCCACAGGTTTAAACATCTTTGAAGCAGAAATGGCTCCATGGAGGTAGCAGCATCCATCAGTGAGGATGCAGGGAGCACGCAAGGGTTGGAGGAGGGTTGAATGGAGGAGGACATAGGGAGGCAGCAGTGGAAAGGTGAGTTTCTTGGGGTTTGTCTTGTACCTCCAGCAGAGCTGTAACCAGTGAGTAGAGGTGATTGGTTTGCTGGAGACACACAGAGGAAGTGTCCTCCACAAGAGAAGAAGAAATACATGGACTGCTGTCCACACATCAGTTTTTTTTTTTTATTATTATTATTATTATTTATTTATTTATTTTTAGAGAGGGCAAAACAGAGTAATCATCCAAAATGAGTAAGATAATTTACATTTGAAAAAGTAATTTTGTAGCCTGGTGTTGGATAGATTTTGTAATTTCTCAAGGAGGAGTTGACTGCAATAGCTTACTTCTGACAGGTAGCTGTAGGAATAGGAAAGCGTGGGAGCTGAGAAGAATGTAACTGGGCCCTGCAAGTGGGAGAAAGAGCTAGAATGATAGCTGTGAGGCTTTCAAAGCAATTTGGGTGCAAAATTCAGACATCAAAATAATTCAGTATCATCTCTAACTTTCTTTCTTGAGGTTAAACTACCATGCCATTATCTGCTTGCTGCTCTGAGAGGTGACAAATACATGGGAATCCTAGCTGTAAATGGAAAGATTAAAAGCAGTAAATCAGTAGGTGAAACTAACTACTCGAAAGTAGACAGTCTCTCCTCCATTTCCTTTTCTTACATTCTTTGAATGTAATTGCTAAAGTAAGTGACTGGACCTGACCGCCCCCCTTTCATTGACAGTGGAGCAATGCCTGCTGTGTGTGTGCTTGAGTGAAGGGTCAGACCAGCAAGGGACTTCTGCTTGCAGGCTGGGTTTGCTATGCAGTCAGTGTTTAGTCCTGATTTAGGCTCTTTGTATTTCCTAACAGCAAAAATTGCTCTTTATAGGCATGCTGACAAGTTAACCAGGCTTCTGGATGGAGCTACTCTACCTAACTGCTGTGCTGCCTTTCTCATAGAGAAGGAAGTGACTGTAAGCAGAGGGTAATTTTCCCCTTGAGAGAGGGAAACTGATAAAATATTCTGTGGAAACTGTCAAGCATTTTTAGTATTATGTATAATTTGTTTGTTTGCTAGTCTTTGATTTTGTTTTTAAATTTTTACCTAAATGTCATGGACATCTAATACAGTTACTGTCATTTTGATATATATTTCTTTTTTATAGAGTATTAATTCAAACCAAGTTGAAACAGTGGAAGGTCCAAAAATGCCCTGCAGTACGACAAGCTCTGTAGAAGGTACAGTTTCTTATTCCATAATGTTAAACTCTCTAAAAGCTCTGGAAAGTTGGCATAGATTCCTACACTATTTATTTATTCAGGAAGATCATGTTACATATGACATTAGAGACCTGTAAGTAGGCAACAGTGGAATACACAAATCATACACTATGAGAGATTTGTAAATCATTATACTCCCTGCAGAGCATTGTTTTTCCAGTGTCAAACTGAAATTGTTCAAAAAATGTTAAGGCGTGCATAGTGATTGGAAAGGCCTTAATTGACTTTATTGCAAAAGCCAGAAAAATGTCAATAGTTTCCAGGAGAGGGCAGTGTTTAACTGAATGAACGCCGCAGCCTGAAAATGCCAGTAAAATGAATCAAATTAATAAAGATCTGAGTGGATTACAAAAGAGTAACTTCTTGTGTGAACAGTTTTGGGATCCAGGCCAAATGTCTTAATGTGGCAAAACTCCCATGTATTTCTATTAAACATTCAATGTATTGTTGAGTGGTTTACCTCCATAAGGTTTGCAGGACTGCATTTTCCAAGCAGAACTCTCTTTCATTGCCAAGATGCATTGCTGTGTACCTTAGAGCAAGGATCACTTAGAGCTGAAAAGAAAATCACAACAAAAAGACGTTTCTAAGCATCAGGAGTATGGAAGTTGGGATATTTGATGTATAATTGTTAGGAATTAATTAAAAGTTTTTATCCATTTGCCATTTGCTTATGAGGCTGGTGCTGTATGTTGAGATCAAGTGTCTTGCTAAGAACAGTGAGCTCTCTGAGCGTGTCTGGTCTGGCTAAGTGGCTGCATTGGTGGCAGCCCTGCTGAGAGCAACATGAATATGAGCACTTGCATAAACCTTTAGCAGGCTCCGGACCAGGCTGGACTGTATTTCCAGGTGGCATCAGCTAGAAGTTTTCAGTGAATAGATAAACCAGTGAATCAGTGTAGTTCACAAGTAAAAAGGTAGGTTACTGCTGCTAGTGATGGAAAAGGAACTTTAATATCTCCAGCAGTGTTCAGGCAGCAACTGTCATTCCAGTAGAAGGTAAATTTGCAGAGAAACAATAAACAGCTGTTAGCAGTTGCAAACTATACATCTGTTATTGCAACTGTAAATGGCAGTTTCCTTTACACGGTATGTGGATGGGTTTGATGATGCAGCATGCACATTGACTCAGTATATTACTCTGATGGCCATACTGTGACCAGCATGACCTTGTACTTCTCTTCATGGATAGAAAATGAATGGCATGCCATGGTAATACTATATGTGGCACTAGCTAGGGCAATACAACTTCTAGGTGATAATTACTTTGATGTTTTCACCAAAGGCAATTTTTATTTGGCCTGACTTGGGGCAAGCAGTTAATGAACATCAGTGAGTATTGATTGCCCCAGGAGAGAATCACGAGTTCGGGATGGACTGCATTCTGGTTGGATTCTGGTTGCAGGGCTTCTTGTTTGGGATCGTGGTTGTAAAGATCCTCATATAGTACATATGTCAAGATCTACAAATATCACCTACCTATTTGCATTTTCAGTGGAAGCTATGTAGTTTTGTGCCTTTATGGATCAGAGTTGTTTGGTGCCTGATTTGGATTTTTTTTAAAAAAAAATATCTAATTTCAGACAAGAGAAGTACACCACATTTTAATAGTATCCAATAAACCACACAAACCATTGTGAAACTGGTTTGGTAATGTCAAACAAATCAGCAACAACCTGATCAGACCTGCACTTTTTGCATTCTGCGTTGTCTACATGTATACATGGGGAGCCCTTAATTATTATTTTCACATAGATGGTCAGCAAAGTGTTTATTTGCTTATTTATTAATTTAATTTCACATGTTCCTCCTCCATTACAACATTTCTATCAGCTAGGATTCTTTTTTCTTTCTTTCTTTCTTTTTTTTTTTTTTTTTTCCACCACCTACCACCAAGTCCAGATGTTGAAAATTCATTAATGATCAGTACTGGTGACTTGTAGTCTGTGTTATGCTCTCCAGCTCTCCATTGACAGGCATTCAGGAGACTCAAAAAACATTTTTTTTTTTTTTTTTGTAGATCTAATTGAAATCATTACCTCTACAAGTAAAACTAATATAAAACAATTAACAGAGTGTTTTTTACTATGTTCTCAGATGCATTCAGTGAACTCCTTTGCAAAACGGCTGCTAAGCTTAGGATATTAATTGGTGCATTAATGTCATGAAAGGATCCCCCTCAGATTTCAGAACTGCTGCCACTTAGAGAAGAAATAACCACTCTGTTCAGGGTGGGCCTAAAGTCAAGATCAACAGTTCTTTAAAACACAATGCTTTCAGAAGGCCTGAGCTTTTATCTACAAGAGGTTGCTATAGCAGTATATTGCTTGTTGTGAAATGCAATCAAGTGAAAGTAGTGGGTTGGTGTAAGGTGATACTATTACCTTAGCAGTGAATCTCTCAAAGCAACTTCATTAAATTAAAATACATGGAGTGATACACTATCCGGTAAGGATGAAGAACAAAAGGTGAAGTAGATGGTATTTTGGTTAATTCAGTAGTTTGTGCTTTTTCTCTCTTTTCTGACCTTGAAATTCCATGTCTGTAAGTAGAGTGAATGCTGTTGTCTGGAGGTACAAGCCATTTGCTTCTGCATAATAGCTCTTAGTTATAGAGGAAACAGCTTTTTTTCTGAGAATTGTAAGACTGGATGATGATAATAATTGCATATCAGTACTGTAAAGAAAAATCTGGAAGAACATGGACATTCATTTTCTGGAAGTGATGTTTCAAAAATGCCGCTTCTCCCACTGAAGCTTTTAAAGTAAGTTACAGTGGCCAGAGTTACAAAAATAAAAGCCAACAAAAACAACTGTGAAGGGACACTGAGAGCTTGAGGCAGAGCCAGCAATCGGCATGGAGAAGCAGGCAGTGCTTCATGCTACTGGCAGGTGCTGGGGAGCTGGGGTGGCCTGTGCCTGCCAGCCCTGTGTGAGGATGGATGCAGATGCACCTCATGCACAGGACTCAGTCAGTGCTGGAATGTGGGGAAAGGGAAATGCAAGGTATGTATTTGACTGTTGCAGCAGGTTCATTAAAGAAGGTGAAATAATTAAGATTTAGCAGCTGAGATACTGATCAGCATGAACTCAGGCCTTTGCAGTCCTGACTCACACCAGCATCCAGAGGCTGTGCGGAGCTCAGATACCACAGGTGCTCTGATTGCACTGGGCTTGTTTCTTCCCTTCCCTTCCCTTCCCTTCCCTTCCCTTCCCCACCCTTCCCTTCCCCACATACTTGTGCAATACTAGGAAAGGACTGAGTTGCCACATAACATACCATGCTTCAAGGCACTTCCCCAAACCACCCTATATCAGCTGCTGAGTCATGCTTAGTTTAGTGATTTTCTGGAGATGGGGAATTGAGAGGGATTTGTGTAGGTGACAGCAGACTTGAAACTCAATTTGAAAGATTCAGTCAAAGATAAAACATATTTACCAGCATAACTCTGGTGGTATAATTTTTTTATTTAAAATATACTTAGTAAATAATAATGTTCCTGGAAGCCTGAGTGATTCTGGTATTCATTTGCATTCCTGTAGCCAGATTACTCCTCTTTGCTGTTTCACAATAGTGCTGGAGGCTGTTTGGGCAAAACTTGCAAAGTGTGATCCTGGTTTTGTGTGTGCTGTGTCCTTTCCCACAGTTCTGAGAAGAAACTGTAATAGAGAGAGTGACAGAAATTATTTTTTTCCCTTGTGTGTGTTTGTATGAAGATGCGAGGTCTAATTTTGGAAAATACAAGAGATCTCTTCAGGAAAAGAGGCAGATCCCAAATAATCTGCATGGTTGGTGCAAGGCTCAGAACAAGAGACTGTGGTTTTTGAACGCTTTGGCGGCTCATCAGCAGCTGCCCGACAAGTCACCATGTTTTCCTAGCCTTTGGTTTCAATAGCTTGTTCATAACTGTCCCATGACAATAACATAGCACTTGTTGTGCATCTAGCCTGCCTGCTGCCCACGGGAATGCTGTTTTGGGGGGATGCATGGGCTGCACACGTCCATTGTTCTGGCTTGCCTGCATGTTTGTGTGCTCGTTGTTCCCCCTCCTATCTGAAAAAGAAGAGAGACCAGCAGCAGAAGCCAAAGCAGATCCAAACTGAATTCGCTTGCTCTTAAAGGCAGGAATCTTTGCTTTTGCAGGTCCTGTGAACTTGACATCCGATGAATTGTCCCAGGATGATGTGAAGGTACAGATTTCTCCTTATACAAATAGCTAAGCTCCCTTTAGGCTCAGGGGCAGCAACCTTTGCTTGGCTATCTGAGGATCTCTCAGAGCTAATAAATAAGGCAGTCAACATTTCCTGTCCATTCTGTGGGAATAGCTATGTGTGCAGATGATTATCCTTTGAAGGAACCTGTTTTGTGGTTGTGGGCCAGAGAGCTGGGTCACAGAAGCAAGCTCTGCTTTTGGACCAGAAAGCTCTTGTGTTTGTGGCCATCCTGAGTGCCTTCAGGCAGCCTGTGGCTCAGCTGCTGGTCTGTGGGGTCAAAACCTGTCTGCTGTGAGCACCTGCTTCATCCTTGAGGTGGCATGGTCTGCTACACCTGAGAGAGACTTCTTGGGTAACTGAGTTTTCAACTGGGAAAAATGCTTGCTGTAGAAAAGATAACGGTTCCCATTGTCTTTTATATGGAGGTCTCAAACACCTTTTGTGGAGGAAAAATATTTTTGAGAAATCACATTCTTTTTTTTTGTTTTGTTTTGTTTTTTTCCTTGACACCTTTTTAAGCCAGAAGTTTAAGTTTGATTATTAACTCAACTGGGTGTGAAGGTAAATTATTTAGGTTGACAGAAACAACATCTGGCAAATCTGGTAAACGTATTATCTTTTGCATAGCTGGTGACTTTTGATTTTAAATAACATTTGAATTTTGGGAATGTTGTTGGGCTGCCACTTCTATTGCATCTTGATTTTGAATGTGTTCACCCCCTTAGTTCTTCCAAGTGCCAGCTCTAAAGAAGATTGACCATTCCTTTGAGATTGCAATCTGTGTAATCTCAAAATTATGTCTCTGCAGTGTGCATAGATTTCTGAGTCTATGCTGATAATGTCTGTTGGAGGAGAGTGTGGTAGCTCACAAATTGTGCTGTGGGGTAGAAGGTTCTGGTACTGTGTTGGCTGCCTATTGTTTTATGCTAGTGGAAAGTTCACTCTATGGAGAATGAGCTGGCTTATACTACTGCTATAGGCATGAACAGCTCAGGCATTAAAGAAGTCCTCACAGAAATGTCTGTTTCCTCCAAAGCACTCTATTGGCTACAGTTAAACTGCTTAAGGAAGAGATCTGGAGTTTGCATGGAAAGTGAGATACGGTTTGGTCTCTTCTTTGTCTATGAGTTTGAGTCCCCAGGGTCAGCTTTATAATTCATATCAGTCTGGGGGAGGCATTCTCTATCCGTTGCCTTAATTAAAATGACTAAAATGACTGCTTGATTTTGTTTGAACTGAATTCAGGAAGCCTTAAGCACAGCTTGTAACTAAGCACAAATATGACTATTAATCTTAGAAGATCTAGCTAAAGTTTTCTGTTTCTAGCCTTTCCGAGATGCTGTGGTTCCTTCTAAAGAAAATGAAGATCATGTCCTCTTGTACATGGGTATGAAATAATTAATCATTTTGACTTCCAAAAAGCTGTTGATATGTACCCTGATGCCACAAGATGGTGTCTTTAAAAAAGGTGAATATCATTGCTATTCAAACATAGCTTGGCAAAAGATCGAATGAGTTATGTCTATGTCAAAGAGAGAACCTCTTTCAAAATCCTTCTAGTACACATACACAGTGCATCCAACTGTATCATGATATCCTAGGATTTTTTAGCAGTATATCAACTGATGTAGGAATAACAATCTTGAAAAGGATTTCTGAGAGATCCAACATATGTGACTGTAGATTAAATGAAGTGTGTGGAAATGTTTAGCTGTAACAGTGCAAAGTGCACTGTAGGGCCAGAAGGAGAATATAGCCAACTACATTAAGACAGTGCATTTAGAGAATGAAAATCAAATGTAAAGGTGAGTATTTTCAAATTTAGGAAAAATGGAAAGTGCAACCATGGTCCCTTACAAAACAGAGCAAGGAGGAGAAAGACAACAGGTAGCTGAGCTCTGCCTGTGGGAGCTGCTGTGCCAGGCAGAGGCTTGCCTGTGGTCCAGTGCTGAGCTCAGGATGGCGGAGCCCAGATGGCTGCATTCAGACCACTTGTGTGCAGGCTCTGGTGGCTGCAAAACCAAGAGTCGCTCTGTGTGTGTGCAGACGGGGGGG
>NC_048926.1:26915012-26917682 GCF_011077185.1 Oxyura jamaicensis | reverse complement strand
TGTGCATGCATGAATGGAGGCATTATATGTTAGAGAGAAATGAGCTGGCATAAACTCAGAGACATGGTTGTAAGATAAGAAAGCAGCAGATTATTTTAATAATCTCTCATTAAAATCATCATCTAGTTCTCAGTTTTTCTAGTTGTTGTTGGGTCTGTACTGCAGCAAGTCCAAATGCTTGTCTTGCTCTCTCATCCAGGCAATATGGGAGCTGAATAAGGAAATTGGGACTAGTAGCAAAAATATTAATATGAATGGTAATACTGGCTTTAATACTTCTGTGCATAGCACAGAATAGCAGTCCTTGTCTTGCACAAAAATGCAGTGCATGTGCTTGCAATGTTACTTTGCACATGATCAAATCATTTCTGTCAAGGAAGACCAAAGCGTTGGGCTGCATCTCAATGTAGGAGGGTGTGGAGCCATTGGGGAGTGAATATGGTTTGCTAATCTGAAGCCACATCTGCTCCAGTCTAAGCTCCAGTTACACCATCTGGAGCAAGCAGAAGGTAGCTGAAAAGCTGCAGAGTGGAAATTCTCCACCCTAAAATTATAGCTGATAGTTTTTTTTCTTACCCCTGAAATGATTTTTCCTTCTAAGTCATCATTTGACAGGGCTGGATGTGACAGCAGGAACAGAAACCAGGCCCTCTGGCTTCAGAACAGTTCCCTCTCCTCTCTGAAGCTTGGATGAGCAGCTGCCAGCAGACCCTGGGTCCCCTGCAAGGAGCAAGCAAGAGACTTTGGCTGTGGTTCATACTGCTAGCTAGGAATGGTAGATTCTCCAAGGCGCTTCTGGGTGACAAAATGGTGTACTTGCATACAACTTGGAACAAGATTTAGGTGCTTAATATTTGATTTTAGCTTATTTTCTTAGGCATCTTATGCATTTACAAAAATAAATTATAAATACGTAGATAAATGTGTATATACACATATCATATACATGTGAATATATAAGCTTTTTATCCTGAGCACATGCTTAGCTTATATTAAACTCATAAATATTACCTATTGTACCTCCTGTCTGAAAATGAACCTTCTCTCTCTTCACTAGATTGTAATCACCATGTAATACATCTAAGAGGGTGATTTACATGTGGAGAAGCTGCGGTGAAGTCTATTCTACTTGTTTTAGAACAGACTTCAGTAAATCACTGTAACTGAAAATGTGCTAACTCTGTGTGAAGACCGGAGCATGGTCTCACTACTATGTGGGTCTTGAGCTCTCCTCACCCATCTCCCATCTCTGACTACTGAACTCAGCTGAAATTCAGCTTGTAGTGCTGACATTTGATGGGTTTTTGCTATTGACCTCAGCAGAGCAAGGAAGGCCTCCCATCAGCATTTTGAGTGAGAGGTGACAGGGTTGCAAGCTGGGGTTTAAGGGTGCTCTTGGATGTGCACTAAAAGGTGGAGGTAGGGTATGAAATTAGGGTTTAGTGACAACCAAAAATTTATAAGTTGGTTTAAGCTGGTTTTATGGGTTTCTTTGAATATAAAAAATAGTTTATGTTCTAACCTGACTCACATAACCATATTGCTAAATGTCATATTTTTATTACCCTGAATTGTTTTAAACTACGTTAAAAAAAATGTTTGCTTGGCATTGTTTTTAAATGGCAACTCTTTTGGCAGGAAGAGCACACAGTGGGGAATAAGAAGAGAAATGGAAATGGTTGTCAGTGGGGGAGAGGAAGAGGGAAAACAGCTAGGGGGGGTTGAGTGAAGAAGAATGAATAGAAATGAGCAAACTCTGGAATCTCACTAGGAAGTTGGATGTGTAAATCAAAGAGGACTTCTAAGAGCAAGAACACCAGTACTCTTTGAATGGGTTTCTTTGAATGGCTGTAAGTTATTCTGCTTCTGCTGCTCACTCTTTTTCCACGTGGTTTGAGAAGCTTTTCCAAAAATTGGTCTAGGCGTGGTGGGTCCTGGAGGGGTTCTCCTGTTCATGCTGTCTGTCTTCCCCACCCTGCCATTTCAAATGTGTTGACTGATGTGGTTCTTTCTCCTCACCCAACAAAGTTTTGGGAGTATCTTGCAAAGGTGCTCACAGCAGTCAGTAGGGTGCTAAAAGGATGCCAAATCTTCTTGCTCCTTGTCTTCATCTCTGGTTTGGGATTGGCTGCCTCAGGCACTGATTCTCAGAGTTCAATTCCAAAAGTTATTCCCCTTGGCCTCTGCTGAGCAAGAGCCTCCACATCCTCCAGAATTGAGGGGTGTCCCACCCTGATGTGTACTGGGCAGGTGAGGAACACACATGGGAAGCCGTGAGAACTACATATGTTTTTTCCTATGGTGAAGTGGGTTTATCATATTAAAGAACTGAAAAACACGAGTAAACTGTGGGGCACAAGAGAAAGCTAAACCAGGATGAACAGTGGATGGCGTAGAGACACCTGAATTCAGTGCTAGTCACACCTGCCAGTCTTCTTTCCCCCATCTCTCTCTCTGTCTCTCTCTTTCTCGGAAATTACTAAAGATGTGTTTAGTGTGTTAGAAAAAACACAACACAAAGACTTTTTCAGTGAAAGAAACACACTGGAAAGATCGAGAGAGGAAAAACAATATCCAGTTGGGGAGAGTGAATGAAAGAAACAAAAAGGGAAGCAAGAAAATAAATGATTTTCTTTCTTTCTTTCTTTCTTTCTTTCTTTCTTTCTTTCT